>NC_143014.1:100038011-100189741 GCF_055824585.1 Amblyomma mixtum | reverse complement strand
AGAGGTCCTAATTCAAGAGATTTAGAATGCTTGTGATTCATAACAAGCCACACAGTATGATCCAGCTGCAAAACCCCTTGAGCTCTAAACTTTTGACAAGGGGAGTACTTAAACACTCTTTTTTAAGCTTAATTGGACTTGTATGTTATGTTTGAGGTTGTGAACTTCATCCGTAAATTTTCCATGAGATAATTTTACCTAAGCTGTTTGGCAGCATCATTGGTTTTATTTACTGTCATTGAGACATTTGCACTTCTGTTTACCTATTAGCTTTGATGGCTAAGCCCATTTTATTTTTCTCCTGTAACTGAAAAGCTGCCTGTGTTTGATATAAACCCAGTTGGTCATGGTTTATATTGCTAGGACGAATATGGTGGAATCTAGAGGCAGCTTCAATATGAAATGGAACAGTCAGTTTGCATAAAAGACTTGCTGCGGTGGCTCAGTAGCTTTGGCATTCAGCTGCTGATCCTAAGGTTGCACGTTTGATTCTGGCCGTGATGGCCGCAATTCACTAGAGGCAGATTACAAAAATGCCTTTGTGCTGTGCGATGTTAGCGCATGTTGAAGAACCTCAGGTGGCCTGAACTAACTCGGAGCCCTCTATTACAGCGTCCCTCATAGTTCATGTATTGCTTTAGGATGTTAAACCACGCTATATATAATTTAGTTTTAACAAGGGAACGAATTCTGTTGTTGCTTCTGCACTGCAGTTGAAAATGTCTTACGGGAATTATTTGTACAGAGGAAAACTATTTAGAGCAGAGAAAAGTGTGATCTTCACTCATATTTATGGAGTAATCATGGGTTTAACGTGGATAATGTGTTCCTTTTCATATTGGAGCTACCTGTATATAATCCCTTTACCTATATAAGGTAAAGGGATTATACGTATAACGTAAGGGATTATACAGTTACCGTATAACCTCTTCGCATGAGTGCAGTTTCACTGTATGCTTGGTGAGCCTACTATGCTGGGTTTGTTCAGCATGGTACATGCAACACTGAAGGCATGCAAAGACAGCTCCACCTCTAGCAGAACAGCTGTGGAGAGGTGTTGATACAAGTGGAAGACTCCACGTGAATGTTATGCATGGGATTCATATCATGTCTTGCTTAAATTGTGTATTGAGTCTCACTTGCCAGTATGTATCTACATGTTGCTGAAATTATTGATGGTACCCTGCCGAAGGGTATGGCCTGCAGATTTGATTATTGAAGCCTCCATGCTGCATTTACCATAACTGTTTGGTAAACATTTTACTTCCGCTTTCACATGCTCAAATGTGGAGTCTCAAAATGGAAACTGTACTGTTTGGGTGTTGCTATGATTTTTCCAAATGACTTTGCTTCAAAGGGACATTGAGGACAACTCCATCCAGTTTTGTTCTTAGTAGAAATAATTTTACGGCTCTTTCTGGGTGTGTTGATGTTTGTTTAGCAGCAGAAGATGCATTTATTGCCGAGAAAACTGCATTTAAAAGTTCTCCCACCACTCTTCAAACTTGTGGTGTCTGCACTGAAAAGGGCTCCATAATCGCCATTTTGAAGTGAATGGCATTTTAGCCTATTCCCTGGGGTTCGCATTAAAAAATCTGCCTACGTTTACTTGTAAAACTGGCTGGTGATGGAGAAAGGTTTTGGGCTTTTTTTTTTTTTCATGTTATAAAGTCTGAATGTAGTGAATGTAGCATCTTTGTTGTAAGAGTGCGGTAATCTGTTGATACGGGCCAACTTCAGTTTATCCGCTGGACAACTCTATTCAGTATTTGTTCTTAGTGAAATTTGATTCTTTGGCTTTTGTGGCTCTACAGATGTCTGTTTGGCAGCAAAAGGCATTATTGCTGAGAAGTTTGCAGTTGCAAATGGCCTACTTATTTCCCACCACTCAGTTCAAACTTGTGATTCTGATGAAGTCAACACTAGTATGGGCTTCACGATCATTGGCTGGAAGAAGATGCCTCTGTTATGTAGCCTTGAAAATCTGCAAGGTGGTTCTCGAAGAGCCACCAAAGGGTGGCTGGTCGACTTCTATTTACTGGAGCCGCTGTGGTGGCTGAGTGGTTATGGTGCTGGCTGCTGACCAGAAAGGCGTGGGTTCGATCCCGGCTGCGGCAATCTCATTTCGATGGAGGTGAAATGCTAGAGGCCTGTGTGCTGTGCGATGTCAGTGCATGCTAAAGAACCACAGGTGGTTGAAATCTGGAGCCCTCCACTACGGCGACCCTGATAGCCTGAGTCGCTTTGGGACGTTAAACCCCATAAAGCCAAAGAACCAAACTTAAATTTACTTGATATTTTTATGTCATCGCCTGATGACTAGATTATAAGAGTTTGAAATTGGTTTTCTCCCCAAAATTTTTTCAAAGTGCAGAAACTTATCACAAGAGGTGGAAGGTCATGCTTGCGTGCTCCCAGCAAACCAACAACCTCTGAGACGTCTGGCTAGACGTCTCAGAGGTTTTTGGTTTGCTGGGCTCTGCTGTTTTGGCCAACTTTGGTTATGAGTTAATTAAAATATATTAAGTACCTGAAAATTTTGAGTCATACTACGGATGCTCTAGTCTGGGCTTTATTTTTGTCTGTTTCAGAGCTCAATCCTTTTACTTATATTTGTCAAACTTGGCCTAAGTAACGCCTTTTGTTTAATTTGAAGGTTTGTATCTCAAGAAAGGAGCATGGCAGAGCGCCCATAATTATATAATGTGTTTTATACAATTATGTCTGTTGAAATGAAGGTCATGTTTATAGGGTTTATGGTTAACTGGTTATGATCACGCAAAATAAAAAAAACAAACTTCAGACGACAAAAGAAAACATTTTTGATGTTTTTAAACTTTGTCCATGCAGTCTTCTGTGTACCAACGTTCAAAATCTTCAAAAACACATTGCACAGTGTTGACACTGTAGCAGTTTCAGCCCTCCAATGAGACCCTTGCGCAAGGCTCATCGCACCTTGTAGCTCCGAGGAGTCTGCGGCTAGTGTAGGATGCGGGCCGTACTCGCAGGTAGCTAAATGACCAAAATATTGCACACAATTCCCCGTCTAGATGCAGTAATTCGAAGCGCCGCCTGAAATAAGGTCGCTAAAAGCACATCGTATGCATGCAGACCTCTGTGCAAGACTGATGACAACACACTTTCAAGGACAGGCTGGGAGCTTCTCGTGCTGCAGATATATGGATGACACAGCACCGACCTCTCACAGCGGTGCTTGTGATGGCGAGAGGACCTTGGTTCCGAATTCCACTTCTTCTAGTGCACACGGATACTTCCCCTGTGCACCATGACAGCACCACAGGGTGCCCTGCTTAAAAAAAAAAACTAACCTTGAGGGCTGTTTCTGTCCCCACCACTGCATTAGTTTCTGTGGAAGATAAGGCACTGCAAGCTATACTGACACAATAAATGGGGAGTACGCTTCCCCTGGGACATCAAGGCTGGCCATGCTACGCGAACATGTTCCTGTAAGGCTTGTTTTCGTCCTCCTCTGACAGCTGCCTTGTCTTGTAAAAAATTAAATATAAGAATGCCTATGTTAATAAATGCTCAGAGTTCTCTGTGCAGTTAATACATTGCTGAACGTGTAGTCCTTCTCTTTTCCTCTCTCACTCGGGGTGAAGCCTCTCTGGCAGTTGTTGACATCCACTTCCATCGCAGATCAGCGAGACAGCTGAGACTCTGTAGTGGCATTTTACTCTTATGATGCTGTTCATGCGTGCCTCATGAATGCAAAGCATAGCTCAGAGCAAGTCTTTGTGCAGTTCTGTGCTTTTTTGTAACCAATACATCAAAAGCATGAGAACCTCCCAACCTGTCCTTGAGTCATTAGTCTTGCACGGTGGCCTGCATACATATGACGCCCTTTTAGCTGCCTTATTTCAGGCGCTGCTTCAAATTATTGCTTCTATATTTGGAATTGTTTGGAGTAATTTGCTTATTTAGCTACCTGTTTATTTTCCTAGTATTGCATGCATTCTACAGTAGTCGCACACAAGGAGTCTCCTCAGAGCTACAGGGTGTGTCGAGCCTTGCGCAAGAGTCTCATTGGAGGGCTGAAACTGCTACAGTGTCAATATTATGCACCTTGTTTTTGATGATTCTGAACGTTGGTGCACAGACGAATACATGGACAAAGCTTACAAATACCTTTTTTTTTTTTGTCAGAAGACTGTTGTTTTGTGTTTTTTGAATTTCTCTCAACCGTATCTCGTTATCCATAAACCCAATAAACATGATCTTCTTCAGTTCGATGAATATGATAATAGAACACAATGTATAATGGTGGCAGCTCTGGCACACTCCTTTAAGATACAGACGTTCAAAGGAGACAAAAAATGTTACTTGGGCCAAGTTTGACAAATTTTAGTAAAAAGACTACGCTCTTGAAACAGCCAAAAATAACATGCAGAGTAAGCATCCATGGTTTCATTCTAAAAATTCTCAGGTGCCTATTGTTATATTTTAATTCATTCACGACCAAATTTGGCGAAAACAGCAGTGTGTGTAAGAGCGGCACTCTACCTCTTCGCAATAAAAATATTTTGTGTGCTTTGAAAAAATTTGTAGATAAAACCAATTGCAGAACTCTTTAGTCTAGTCATCAGGCCATGGCATATAAAAATATTGAGTAAACTTAAGAGGTCGACCAGCCATCTTTGGTTAATTGTATCTGGAACCACCCTGCATACAAAAAATAACATTGGCACCCTCACAGTTTGCGCGTGGTAATTGCCTGTGGCAGTGATACCTGTACTTAATTTTTTGGCCTTTTGTAGATTTTAAATGCTCCATTTTCTGTGAAAATAGGCTCTTTGTTACTAGAACATGTTAATCAACCACAGTTTAATTCAAGATCATTGGTAGAGGCCTTTGCCATGTATTTCTTGGACTTTCGGTCTTTCCCCCCCCTTAATCCGTCCCTGACATGTGCAGCCTAGACAAGGCATTTGGTCATGTATCAGTACTGAAGCTTTGTTTGCTTAGGTACAGTAAAGTTTTCGATAATGTCTCTCCGCATCTTTTTACAGGGTCAGACTCGGATGATTTAGCACGTGAAAAGGATCTTGAACATGCTTTTGAGAAGCTGTGTTCAGAGAATGAGAAGCTAGTCATCACAGTTAGCGAGCTCCAGTGCGAAGTAAAAGCTCTGAAAAACCATCATGAAGACCTTGAGGGAAAGCATGCCAAACTCATTGAACAAGCTGTAAATCATGAGAATGAGACTTCAAAATTGCAGAAGAAATTTGAAGAAATTATGACTGAAAACGAAGCACTGAAGGAGAACGTAAAGTGTCTTCACGCTGAGAATAGTCGGCTGGAAAGTGCCTACTCAGGTATTGCACTTCGTTATGAAGAGATAGAATCACAACTAGATGAATTGAACTGTGAAGATGCTTGTCTTAGGTCTTTACTTCATGACCGAGGCAATGAAATCCTTGTGCTTGAACAACACAAGCAAGACTTGCTTGATCAACTTGAAGAGTTTGAAAGAGTCATTTCAACAATGGTGGATGCAGAACAGGAGCTATCTTCTAGACTGTCAGATTTGGAGAGCCTTCATTCAAGAAACGAGGAACTTGGCAGCATGAAGATGAATTTGGAACAAGAGCTGAAGACAGTGAAAGATGCTTTGCATGCATTGGAAGATGAGAAAAGAATGACTGAAAGAGACTTAACCAAACTGTTGGAAGACAAAAATGTGCTTCAAGAGAGCAATCAGTCATATCTTGCAATGCATGCACAGCTTGAAAAGGAATTGCTGAAGACTAAACATGAAGTTGAGGTTTGTCACTCTGAGGCAAAACATCTGTCTGATGAAAACTGTCGTTTAACCAAAGAGCTGAGTGCAGTCACAAGCTCGCATGAGGTGACTGTACTTAAAAACAGAGAACTTGAAAAATCACTTGATGATGTTTTAAAAGAGAAGAATACAATGGAAGAACATCTGGCGTCGGTGACAGACACATTGAAGACTGTTGAGGCAAGCCTTAATCAAGTGAACGCTGAACACTTAAAGCTTAGGCATGAAAAGGCACGTCTGGAGGAAGAGGCATGTGTAATTAGAGGGAGGAATGAAGAACTAAATGCCTCAAAAACTTCCTTGCAGATACAGTTCTCTGGGGCTCTTGCACAGCTTGCAGCTGCAGAAATGTGCAAGCACCAGCTTCAAGAAGAATTGGCATTAACTCGAGAAGCTAAGCATGAAGCTGCCAAAGATGCATTGCACAAGGATAAGGTTCTCGAGGCCCTTGAAAGCAAGAATAACAACCTTGAAAAAGCCTTGCTCGAACAGCAGAAGCTCTGCTCCAAGCTTGAAATGCAGTTGGCGTCCTTGCAAGTCTCAGCAGATGTATTGCAGGCTAGGAATAAAGAGCTTCAGCTTAGCACTGATACATCCAAACAGCTGCTTTCAGTTGCCGAGCGCCGTGCCAACAAGTATAAGCTCGTCTGCAGTGAACTGGACCTACAGAAAAGGGACCTGTGTGACCAAATTAAGCAGCTCTCGGAAGAACTAACAGAGCTAAGGGATGGGTGAGTTTTTTCTTCCTCTTTGCTCCCTTCTTTCTTTCTCTTTGCTTCACTTTTTAATTATTTACTCATACTTGCGCAATGAGTAGTACCAGGGTACAAACCGCAGAGCAATCGGTTAATATGTAATTTACTTCAGCGAGGGAAAGCACCGTTCCGGAGTTGCACTGTTGTTGCTTGTTTCATTCTTTACTTAATTACTCTCTTTACTTATATTCATGCTCACAGCTGCCTGGAGGCCATACTTAGGAGTGCGGGAAAAGCATATCGCCATCAGTTCTAAAGTGTTTTTTTTTTAGTTCCTTGGTATGACATTTAAAATTTCAGTGCTGCATGACTTGTACCTAATCAATCTATTTACAGTCACCGGCTGGTTTTTCACTCTCTAGCAACTGCGAAAACTTCCTAAAAATCAATTTCACCATGTAAAAATCACTTTACATTAACTTCTAATTGCCAGTATTATGGTGGAAGGAGTAACCAGTTTGGTGCACATTCTGATGTTTTGCATGGCTATCTTGCCGTGCGTTGTGTACACAGACAAGCGCAACCGCTTTCGAGAGCTGAGCATTCAATGCCTGTACTGCCATCAATACGTCGCGTATGAAGTCCAAACACAATAGTGAGCCCACTGCAGTGGGAACTGCACTGCACACGCTGTACGGAGGGCATGAAACCAAAACGCAAAGATGGCACAACAATTCACAAATGGTGTTGGTATTGTAATTATAGTTGTTTCAGGCTGGTAGTGGTAGCTGTAGATATGTTTTTCTTTATGGCATATTCCAATTGGTGATCTGGAGCAGAACCACAAATTGAATCCGCAAACGAGCACAAAATCTGTCTTAGTCGATAAGAACTCGGGATTTGAATCCGAATTGCCCATTGAAGCATGCTTTCTCGATTCCTGGAGCAAGAAAACATGCTGCATATAGGCGACTAGAATTTGCTGGTAGTTTCGAAATAACTTTATGCTCGACGCTGTAGTGTAATGAATTATAGCCTTGCTATGTGCACTGCACCAGTGTGTGGTTTCGGTGTGATGTGCAGGCATGGCCATAATTCATTGCCAGAGCATTGAACATAAACTTCATCTGAAAATTAAAGAAAACTGCTATCACAAACAGCCAGCAATAACTCTACAACCAGGGGCCTAATTATAATAGTTAAAAAATTATTGGCAGCTTTCACTACCTAGAGGAGGTGCCTCAGTTGATTCAATATCGCGGCGCTATGGAGGACTACTTAGGGCTCAGCCTAGGTAGTGTCGCACTTGTTTTAAAGTTTGACAACAAAGTAGTGCTGGGTTGTTGTAGTGGCAACCTCATGTGACCCAAACAGTCTTTTCTCGAGGGCGTAAAGGAAGAAACGAGATAAAAGGAGAAATTGCTCTTTAGTGTTTGAAAACTGCCGGACTGAAACTGGAGCAGTAGATGACTGGTGCGTGCTTTGGAGAGAATTTGACATTGATGATAAGGTTCTTAGTGGTGAGTGGAAAATCTAGAAGCTGAGATGAGCAACACACAGCGATTGCCAACTTTGCGTGCACTTTCGCAGACAAGCTGGAAAAATAATCACAGTCGCCCGAGTTTTAACTGCCAAAGCTGCACCTTTTTGTGTTTTGCCCTGAGCATGAGTTTTATTGACTGTGTGCTACTCTAAATACAAATAGACTAATCGTATGTACTTACAGGTGGAAAGCGAGATCAATGAGGCCTCCCCCCCCCCCTTTTTTTTTCTCGCATACTATTTTCTCCGAGCAATTAACTGCATCCTGTGCTGTTTGTTCGTAAGCAATCGATGGAAGGCATGTCTACCGTGTTCATTAGGCTGTCCACGCTTCAGAGGCCTGCTACTGGTGCCTGATTCAACTTTAGCATTGTGACAAGTTTCACACCAAGGAGAGGGCACATCTCGTATACGATATTTTCTAATTAACATGTCATTGTAACCTGGAGTAATGAGGTAGATACTATCTCGTATAAAAAGGCTGTTCTCAGAAATTTTCCCCAATATTCTAGAGTTTAGACAAATGCTTTTTACTTCTGGCCCGTTTCTGAGGGCGTCAGTGCTTGTGACAAAAGGCGTAATTGGGCGCAAATGCTTTGCAACATCAGCGAGAGCCTTATAGAAAACTATCATGGGGCTGTTGAGAGCTTCTTCTGTTTAAAACCTAATAAATGATAGACAGCATTGAAATTGCGCTGTAGTTCCTGACAATTCTTTTTGAGAGCCGTGATCCAGTATGCTTTGCACCGATAAGGCTAATCCTTTTGCCTATGAAACTGCCAAATTCAAGCTGTTTGTCATATATTAAAATAAATGTTGGCACACACCTACCCAACAAATTTGCTAGCACTGAGCTAGCTGCCTTCACTTAGGTGCTTGGTCGTGCCCACAATTAGATTCTTGCTGATATGAATTTAAATATAGACAGTACTGTTCTAAGTGCCTCCTCAGTATTTCGGGGCTAAAATGAAAGGAGTAGGCAAGTTTCTTGGAAAAAATGGCCGTCTGCTAGCCTCAACATGCCCAGTAACCAGTGCTTTACGATTTTAACCAATTCCATTAGTTTTTGCCGGCAGATGTTTATTAGTGTTTTTCGGTTAAAACCGAGAAGTACACAGATTAATTATACTGTAGCAGATACATCCAGTTTCTGTCCTCTGCTTTGTTCCTGCTTTCTTCTCGTGATGCCAAAACTCCTGAACACTTGATTTAAATCTTCTCATTACTTTCATGTAGCACTGAATTTTAGCATGAATGTGAAAATAACACTATCATTAGCGACTATCAACACAAATCTCTGTCAACATGTATAGCGCAAAACTGTATCGACAGGATATTTCTGCTTTGAATTCTTGCTTCTTTTTTCCCCAAAATTTCTTCAGTATGCTCGCACCTTGCAGGCCTTGTGCCTTATTTTTCGAAAGCAAAAACTTTCCAAGTTCACATTTCGATTTTGTCAAAATTAATGAAATCTGATGTATGAGCAGGATGGCAGAAAACAAGCCATGTTCGTTGCCTGCGGGGCCACTAGTTTGTGCACCCGGTGAAGGGCATTATGAGCAGTGGGTATGCATGGCAAGTGGTTTTGGTGAACGTGCGTGCATCTACTTGTCCATTTTTTACCTTCTTGCTAGTTCACCAGCTAGTGCCTACATTATCACACATTGACAGCTTATTCCATGCACATAGAGGAGGCATCTTTTTTTGCAGAGCTGCCCAAGCTTGTCCATGATGCTCAGTGGGCGTCAGCCTGCATAGGACTACTAGGATTTAATATAAAACAAGCTATGCATTGGCTGATGTGGAATTTTTCTACGCTCTTGCTTAGGATGCAGGTGACAGCAGGAGAATTTAGCAGAGAGATGGTGTCTAGGCTATCATGGTGCCTGTCTTTAGAGAGCTTTCTCTCTTCCAATTTGGACATTTACTCAAGGTATTCGCGTGTGTTGTGTGGTGTAACAGTGGCAGTTGCATTGTGTCTTTAGCAGATGTGCTTTCCTCGCCCCCCTTACCTCTGTTTTGTGGGCTTGCTGTAGTGCTGTTTCTTTATTTCTGGATGTTTACTCGAGTTGAATTTCATAGCAGTATGAAGTGTACTGCCAGTTTTTTTTACTGCTCACAAATGCAGTATGTGTGACTTGTGACTTGTGTTCCTTTCAACAGACAAGTTGCCGGCTTGACTGAGCAGCTTAAGAATAAGACAGCAGAAGTTGAAAAGTGAGTTTTTGCTTGTTGATACTTGTGCTCAGTGAATTACTTTAGCGACAGCAATATATGTTGCGAAAAATGACTGGCATCTATAAAATTGCTTGTCATGCTGTGCTGATGTTGCCCTCAAATGTAAGGCTATTTGTTAGGCTGGTTTCATGTCGCAGAGATTGGAACTCATGGTCATGTCCCGAGTACACTGAATTTGGACCCAGTATCTCTCAATCTGAGGCAGCTGTTCTACCACTAAGCCACCACTGTAGTCATGTTAATGAAATAGTTAGATTAGCCATTCACAGCCATTTAGGTAAAGCTGTGGGACAATTTCAGTTGCTTGTTAATAGTTTCTGTTGACACCTTGCACCATGAGAAGTCTTATGCACTTGAATGCTGTGGCGCAGACAATGAACAGCCTAGAAACAAGCCACAAGGGCATTTCATGTGAATCATCAAAATTCATGTGCTTCCCCAGACTCCCTTAATTGTAGAAAAAATTCTACAACTATACCGCAGCATTGCTGGTGCTGCATTGCAACCAACATTGTATACCATTGTATTTTGCAGGTGGAAGTGTAATTTTGAAGCTTTGCAACTGCGAATTGCACCATTTCAAGTAAGTGATAGCTAGACAGTTTTACATTTAACCTTAAGTTAAATTAGTTGAATGTAGTTTAAATGCAAAGCTAATGTTCTTGTAGCACTTAAACTGCAAATTTATGTCTTGCCTTGAACATGCATATGCTTGTGTAGTTATTTCCGTGTTTCACATCTGGCAAATGCTCACTTGGGAGAGCACACTTCTTTGGTGAATGACCAAAGCACTGGTGATCAAAACTTGGCAAGCTGAGGCAGCTTTCACAACTGGCTTTTTAGTTATTGCAAAACAGTTTTCGCAGTTTTCACACTTGAGAACAGCGAAAGTGAAACAGTTCAGTGAGCTTAGGAGACTCATTATCTTACATAAGTTGCATTTGCACTCAATGGACAGGCTTCTGACGTGCAAAGTTACAAATCCTGAATTATGAAGCACGTGCAAGTATGAATACTAATTTTGGTTTGTAAGTTTTTTTTTTAGATTAGCCTTTTTCCTCGTCCTGTTTGTGTGTGTCTAAGTGTGTGCTTTTTTTCCAATGTAGGGTCAGCTGGAACTTTATGAAATGGAGAAAGAACTTCTTGAAAGGCGGAATGAGGCAACAGAGAGTGAGCTGACCAAACTACACCAGAAGGTCTCCGAAATGATGGGCCACCAGAACCACAGGCAGAAGATTCACTACCTGTCCAACCTGTTAAAAGAACGCAACGAGTACAAAAAGGTTTGTGCATACCAGTCCCCTACATCCGCAGCACATGGATCATTTGCCTGAATAATGTAATATTCTACTTTGCCCAAATCCCAAGACTGAGACCTTTTCCATTAAGGGAGAGCATACCTAATTACTTTTTATGGACAAATACCGATCTGTGATGTAAGCAGGATTCGGTGGCGCTGCTATCGCTGAGTGCAGGTAACAAATGGAAGTGCGGCCCATAGGAATGCATGTAAACAAAAGCTCTCAATGTAATTTTCTGACTGCATAGTGCACCTATGAGGTTATTTTTCATAAAAAAAAAGACTACATCCTAGAAAGTAACTTGGAAGTGTACAAGGTCATTTCAAAACCAATGTTTTTTTTTTTAAACATCACAATACATGCTTGCCAGAGCCGTTTTACAAATACACAATCTGTACTATAGGCTCTTATCGTCTTTTATTGATGGAGGAGGACCTCATTTACTCATTTTGGAGTCTCTGTAAAAGGCAAAAGCTGAAAGAAAATTGTACATAAATTGAGAGAAATCCTATTCCAGCATAGGTTTAGCCAAAGCAGCATAACTAGCATAACCAATGAAAATAAATGAACAGCAACTAAAACAGAAACCGAAATGTATTTTTAAATCTAATGCGAATCAGAAAAGAAAACTAGCCAGAGTATGCCTAGGGGCATCACGGCTTCATAGCTGCACTTGCTGATAGCAGTGCCACCGAATACCGCTTGCGTCACAGATGGGTTTTTCCACAAAAATGTAATTAGGTATGTGCTTTTTTCACGAAAGAGGTCTATCTTAGAATTTGGGGAAAATTTAGAGCAGCGGAGGGCATGTTCGCTGCTTCCGTTCCTTCAGTTAGGCACTCCTACCACTGCTCAAGAAGCTACAAGTTCGAGCTTGGATAACATTGCTGGAAACAAAATAATGCAACATGTTCTTTTGTAATTTTTCACCTCCTTCTAGATGCTTGTTTCAGGAGTTTTAAGGAAATTGGGGATGGGGTTTTTATCCTTTGGGTTTTTGGAAAACATGACTATATTGAAAAATGCCAGATTTAGGGCAATACTCTTGTACTTCCCTAAGTTATATAACAATGAAAGTCAGTACACTCTTTTTAGCACCTCTATGCTTATCGATTGTGCAAATTTGAAGATGTGCTTTATACTTGCAGAGAAAAAATTCTTGAAAATAGCCTCATTTCAGACTAGTGGCATTTCTGAGATTTTTTTCTAGTAAGCGGCAACTTCTTCACAATGGCAGAAATAAGCCGAACATATTCTTTCTAACCTGTACTTTCAGCATTCAAAATATATCCATGATGGCTTTCATATCTCAATTCTTGGGTCATTCCAAATTTGCGAAATTGATCTGTGCATGAAAGCTAGCCTCTGCCACAACATAGTTTACAATTTTTTTTCTCCGGGCCGCTGCGGTGGCTCAGTGGTTATGGTGCTCGGCTGCTGATCCGAAAGAGGCGGGTTCGATCCCGGCCGCGATGGTCGAATTTCTGTGGAGGCGAAATTCTAGAGGCCCGTGTACTGTGCAATGTCAGTGCACGTTAAAGAACCCCAGGTGGTCGAAACTTCCGGAGCCCTTCACTACGGCGTCTCTCATAGCCTGAGTTGCTTTGGGTCGTTAAACCCCATAAACCAACCGACCAACCAATTTTTTTTTCTCCTGAAATATTAGCATTTTTACATAACAAAATTCACTGTTGGCCTACTGAATAATATGTGCACATTATAGAAAATAATCAAGACTATTAAAATTTCGAAATATTTGAGCAGTTTGATCTCGCGTAGAATCACTACCTAATAACTTTCCTGCAGTGTAGCCTTTGCTTTGTGAATTGCTTTAAAGGTGTACGACTTTTTCTTCTTTTACGATGATGTGGAAGACACTGCTATGTATGAATGACCATGTGATATTGCCTAGGACAGCTAAATAATTTAATCGAATTTTTCTGTTAGGCTGTTTTGATGACTGTGATGTCGAAGTGTGCTTATAGGTCACGTGAGGCATGGAAAAACTGCAGTATAATTGCTGCTCCTACATTCGTTTTCATTCAGACTCTCGAAGCTGGCTGGCTGTTCAGCAACATAGCGAAATAAAACGATGAAGCAGCTATTACATTGCAGTTTTTCATGCCTGACATGACCTATAAGCACACTTTGATGTCGCTGTGACCATTTGGCTGATGAAACAAAAACTGAAACAGCACGAGGAATAAATTTGATTATAAATTATGTAGCAGTCGTAGAATACCACATGGTAACCATGTATCATAATGCCTTGCGCATCATTACAAACACGAAGACACACCCAAAAGTTAGGCGTCTATACTCCTTTAACCTTTTGTGCAGTAGCAGGACATGTGTGTCCCACATGCTTCAAGAGCCAGCAAACTGAAAACGATGCACCTATGTACCATATTTTTGCATGCAGAATACCAGCGAACTATCAAACAAGCCATTCAGTGCATTTTTATATGTTGCTAATAGGCTTCTTTCTTGGTGGAAAAAAAAAAATTTGAAAAATTGCTGAGCTTTTGGGCCTTTTCTATCAATTCACTGCCTCATAATACTTTTGAAGCAATTTTCAGTTCTAATAAATTTGTTGAACACAGCAAAAACCTCGTTAATTTGGACTTCAAGGGAGTGGAAAAAGTATCCGAATCATCTGCGTGTTGAATGGCTCCCCAAAACAGCCAAAATTTTAGTGGGAACCTCTTTTAAGACGAAAACTACATGACAACAGCGATTTCTCGCAGTTCCGTCATATGTTTCAATTTGTGCACTTTGCGGAAAGTAGTGGAATCAAAACTGCTCCGCAGTGGTAATGGTCCCCGCGGCATCGTTCAGTGCCCGAAATGGTAGTGCTTCAGCTTCTTTGCATGTGGAGTCACATGTGAGGAGGCTTCCCTGCACTAACGGCGAACAGCATATGGCGAGTGCAGAGTTTTGGCGCGCTGGGAGAGCGGAAGTACACCACATGGACGGAAGCGAGGAAAGCGCGCGTTGGCGCCGAAGCGGCAAGACGCCTTCGAAAAGAAAGCAGAAAAAGATCAGCAACTAGGCAATCGTCCTACCAAACTGTGTGCAGCTTGGCTGACTCACTGATATGCGTAGCAGATAGCTGCCGTCGCCACGACTAGCAGCGAAGCTCCGAAAAAGAAACTACGAGGCCGGAACTTCTCTCAGCCTATCAACAGGAACCTGCCAACCGTTAACTCTCCTGCCTTTACGCACACATCAGAGGAGCGTGGGAGACAATGAAATATGCAGTTCAGGCTTGTGGATGAATATCTGGACGATCGCCTGTCAAGCACGTCATAGCTCAACATGACGCCCCCTCGGGAGGCCCATCCGAATTAACTGATGTGACCCGCGGCATCCGAATAAACGAGCTTCCGATGTCGTAGACTTGCATGGGCATTTAGCGGGACTCTGGTGGCAGGCTGAATTATCTGAATTAATGAGGTTTTACTATCCATATGACTGACGTAAGGATACATACCACATCTGAGGCGGTTGAATTTCTTTGGAGGAGAAATTCTAGAGACCCGTGTACTGTGCGATGTCAGTGCACATTAAAGAACCCCAGGTGGTCGAAATTTCCGGAGCCCTCCACTACGGCGTCTCTCATAGCCTTAGTCGCTTTGGGACGTTAAACCCCATAAGCCAAACCAAACCAAACCTTTGTTCTACAAAACCAGTGGTCTACATGGTTTGTTTGAGTGCAATTTTTCACATTTGTATGCATGTTAGAAATGCACACAGGTTGCACATTATAGGGGTTAATACAGCTCTTAAACGTCAGTATTTGACTGAAGCTGGAATAAGAGGTTATTGCTAAAATAATTATACATATTTTCTGTATATTTTCTGTTTTCGCTAGTATAGAACCATTTTTTTTTTGCAGGAGGTGTACACACTTCATGAAAAAATGTTGAAACAAATGAAAGAAATAAAGAAGCTTGAAGTGCTGCTGCAGCAACGGGGCCGGAAGTCTGTGCTGGAGCTTTCAACGAAAGAGAATTTGGATCCACCGGCTTGATATTGCATTTCAGGATACTGCCTTGCACTGTATGCCTTTGTAGAGAAGGGGGGGCATTCCTGTGCAAGACAGTTGTGCAAGGCAAATTGCGATGCCTTGAAAGCAAGCTGTATATTCCAGTTTTAACCTGTATACTTTTACGAACTGACCATCTCCTCGGGGTCGCAAGTCAGTGCTGGAGTTTTTAATGAGAGAATTTGGATCCACCAGCTTGATATTGCATTTCAGAATACTGCCTTGCACAGCATGCCTTTGGACAGAATGGGTGTATCCCTTTGCAAGACAAATGTGATGCCTTGAGAGCAAGCTGTATATTTCAGTTTTAACCTATAAACTTTTACCAACCGGCCATCTCATTCTTTGACATTGTTTGAAACACTACTTTTACACCACAGGCCCTAAAACAAATACACCAGCTACGAAATCAGTGACAACAATCTCCATGATCATTTCGGAACTGGCTTTGTTGCAGGTGAAAATTCACTCGCAACATCTTTCTCATGTTTTGCAGAACTCTGATGCTGAGAAATAAGGTAGACAGGGGAATCTCAACTCTTCAGTATAAAGGTGCCTGGTAGCTAGCACAAACCCAATATAGCTTTCAGCACACAAAGTAAATAGGAAGCCCACAAGCACGAGAAAAAAAATAAGCAACAACTGTGCGAATAGTTGCATTTAGAGCCCTGCTGTGGTGAAGTGGTTACGGAGCTTGGCTTCTCAGCCGAAGGATGCAGGATTAACCCCGCAGCAGCAGCCGTACTTCAATGCAGATGAAACGCAAGTCACCAGCATACTGTGTGTTGTCTGTGCACATTGAAGAACCCCCGTGTGGTTGAAATTAATCCTGTGTCCTCCACTATGGCCTCCCCTGCAGCTCATGTGTCACTGTAAGACACTAAACCTCACAGTATAAAACTTACTTTCCCATCAATTGCCTAAGCTTCATACTGCAGACCTCCTAAGCTACAGCACATTTCTGTGCTGACATGCAGAGCAAGAAACAGCAAGATTTCAGTATTTTATTTCACTCTAGGTTAAATAATGGTACAATGTACATTAAAACTGAACACCTTCAAACTGCACACATCCTGCTGCCCACAATTAATGCAGAAAATAAGCAGGGGGCAAATGCTGCCTTTCTGCCACAAGAAGCCAGTGATGGGCATTGAAACAAACGGGGCTTGGCTACTATTGTTTGTACTGCCCATGTGTACAAGCAGAGAACATATGACACTGAGATACATGGAAGAAATAAACCACCTACTTGACAAACTTTCAACACTCAAATCCTTTTGGCAGCCATGTGCATACACATAAAGGAGAGCCGACCCAGAATACTACACAATTCACAGGCAGCTGGCTCAAAAAAAAAATTTCCTTTTGGAGGATGACTGCAGCCATGTGGGTACACATAAAGGAGAGCTGACTTAAGACTGCTACACAATTCACAGGCAGCCAGCTCAAAAAAAAAAATCCTTTTGGAGGATGACTGCAGCCATGTGGGTACACATAAAGGAGAGCTGACTTAAGACTACTACACAATTCACACACAGCCAGCTCAGAAGAAAAAAACATTTCCTTTTGGAGGATGACTGCAGCCATGTGCATACACATAAAGGAGAGCCAACTTAAGACATACACAATTCACATGGAGCCCACTCAAAAAAAAAAAATTTCCTTTTGGAGGATGACTGCAGCCATGTGGGTACACATAAAGGAGAGCCCACTTAAGACTACTACACAATTCACAGGCAGCCAGCTCAAAAAAAAATTTCCTTTTGGAGGATGACTGCAGCCATGTGGGTACACATAAAGGAGAGCTGACTTAAGACTACTACACAATTCACATGGAGCCCACTCAAAAAAAAAAATATTTCCTTTTGGAGGATGACTGCAGCCATGTGGGTACACATAAAGGAGAGCTGACTTAAGACTACTACACAATTCACATGGAGCCCGCTCAAAAAAAAAATATTTCCTTTTGGAGGATGACTGCAGCCATGTGGGTACACATAAAGGAGAGCCCACTTAAGTCTACTACACAATTCACAGGCAGCCAGCTCAAAAAAAAAAAATTCCTTTTGGAGGATGACTGCAGCCATGTGGGTACACATAAAGGAGAGCTGACTTAAGACTACTACACAATTCACATGGAGCCCACTCAAAAAAAAAATTTCCTTTTGGAGGATGACTGCAGCCATGTGGGTACACATAAAGGAGAGCTGACTTAAGACTACTACACAATTCACATGGAGCTGGCTCAAAAAAAAAATATTTCCTTTTGGAGGATGACTGCAGCCATGTGCATACACATAAAGGAGAGCCGACCCAGAATACTACACAATTCACAGGCAGCTGGCTCAAAAAAATTTCCTTTTGGAGGATGACTGCAGCCATGTGGGTACACATAAAGGAGAGCTGACTTAAGACTGCTACACAATTCACAGGCAGCCAGCTCAAAAAAAAAATCCTTTTGGAGGATGACTGCAGCCATGTGGGTACACATAAAGGAGAGCTGACTTAAGACTACTACACAATTCACACACAGCCAGCTCAGAAAAAAAAAACATTTCCTTTTGGAGGATGACTGCAGCCATGTGCATACACATAAAGGAGAGCCAACTTAAGACATACACAATTCACATGGAGCCCGCTCAAAAAAAAAAAAATTTCCTTTTGGAGGATGACTGCAGCCATGTGGGTACACATAAAGGAGAGCCCACTTAAGACTACTACACAATTCACAGGCAGCCAGCTCAAAAAAAAAAAAAATTTCCTTTTGGAGGATGACTGCAGCCATGTGGGTACACATAAAGGAGAGCTGACTTAAGACTACTACACAATTCACATGGAGCCCACTCAAAAAAAAAAAAATTTCCCTTTAGAGGATGACTGCAGCCATGTGGGTACACATAAAGGAGAGCTGACTTAAGACTACTACACAATTCACATGGAGCCCGCTCAAAAAAAAATATTTCCTTTTGGAGGATGACTGCAGCCATGTGGGTACACATAAAGGAGAGCTGACTTAAGACTACTACACAATTCACATGGAGCCCACTCAAAAAAAAAAATATTTCCTTTTGGAGGATGACTGCAGCCATGTGGGTACACATAAAGGAGAGCTGACTTAAGACTACTACACAATTCACATGGAGCTGGCTCAAAAAAAAAATATTTCCTTTTGGAGGATGACTGCAGCCATGTGGGTACACATAAAGGAGAGCCCACTTAAGACTACTACACAATTCACATGGAGCCAGCTCAAAAAAAAAATATTTCCTTTTGGAGGATGACTGCAGCCATGTGGGTACACATAAAGGAGAGCCCACTTAAGACTACTACACAATTCACATGGAGCCTGCTCAAAAAAAAAAATATTTCCTTTTGGAGGATGACTGCAGCCATGTGGGTACACATAAAGGAGAGCCCACTTAAGACTACTACACAATTCACAGGCAGCCAGCTCAAAAAAAAAAAAATTCCTTTTGGAGGATGACTGCAGCCATGTGGGTACACATAAAGGAGAGCTGACTTAAGACTACTACACAATTCACACACAGCCAGCTCAGAAAAAAAAAAAACATTTCCTTTTGGAGGATGACTGCAGCCATGTGCATACACATAAAGGAGAGCCAACCCAGACTACTACACAATTCACAGGCAGCTGGCTCAAAAAAAAAAAAATTCCTTTTCGAGGATGACTGCAGCCATGTGGGTACACATAAAGGAGAGCTGACTTAAGACTACTACACAATTCACAGGCAGCCGGCTCAAAAAAATATACAAAATTGTCATAACTGGCTGAAGAAAAATGTGCTTTTCACACTCTAGCCAACAAATTATTGCTCACGTATTGAGAGGAATAATGAAAATAGCAAATGCAATGAAATAAAGCAGTTCCTTTTTTTTCCCCTTTGCTCAAGCAGCCCTTGCGATTAGGATGAAATTTAAAAGCACTTGTTCCAGCCATGTATAAACTGTACAAGCAACCAATGGCGAAACAAAGGGAGAAGCAAGAATTGCAACACTAAGGTACAGTTGGCTTCATAAGATGCAGGTACTATGTGTGACATTGGACATAAGTTTTTCGCTAAAATGTTAGACTGTACAGTTTAAAATTTGTGCGTGTGTGATGAGGTACATAATATATTTTTATGTACAAATTTGTAAAAGTACCATGTGATTGGCCAATCATGACTTGTGCGCACAAGTGGAAAATGCAGTGAATGAACATGTGCAAGAACGGACGGGAGATTCTGACGATGTGCGTGGTCTGACTTGCATGTGTGCTGCTGCTATGATTTACGAAGCTTGAGGGCCTTCTCAAAATGCCTCTTGTGTGGCCCTGCAGGAAGAAGCAACAAACAAGCATTTTGTTCATAACACCCAAAATTGTAGAACAATACATGTATTAAAGCGTGTGAAATCAAAACAATGTTTCCAATGCACACTTTACTGCAAGTATTTCACAGCTGACTCGTGTATTTGCTTTCAATGTTACGTATAAGTATATATGTATGCTCTGCACTGTTGCCACAGTACTGGGCTTGATGGTTTCAAGCTGCACTATGCAGCTTTTACTTCAACTTCCACCATTTTTCTGAATGGAAAAAAATACAAACTGCTAGACCAAGTTTAATGTTAATTAAAACTATTGTATGAAGACTGCTTAACTACTACACCAACAATGTGCTACTGTACTATAATATGTCCTCTTACTTCTTTTACATAGAATGAGGCACATGTAAAACACATTTGTCAACTGCTACGTACAGGTGCTGTAGCCACAAAGCATCTTGCCTATGAGGGCAATGCAATACATTGCTGCATACCACTTTGTCTATTATTATGCAACTGTGATCGTAGCATGACCGGATCTGCACTTTTGCTGTGCTTCAAAGTGTGAATGCAAGTGTTAGCTAGCTGCTTTGTATGCAACCAATCGCTACAAATCTTCACTGCAGAAAGCACCATGTACAGCACTGCACACTGGCTGGGTAAATACGCAGGGCTTCCATATAACTCCCTGCTTACCAACTGTATGTCTGTTCAATTTATCTGCACTCACTAAGTGCAGAACACTTTTGTATTAATTTTTTTCCAGTGCTACAAACACCCTCTCCACTTCTGAATTCACTTTGCAAAAGTGCATGCATGAGTTCTTGGCTGGCCTGCGCTCGTCAAAGTGGAAGTGCAGCCAATGCGCCGGTTGGAGAAGATATGACTGCCTTCTTAATTAACCAGTGGCAGTTTTTTTTTTTTCGTTAAAAAATAAAAGGTGTGAATGCTGTTCATGGCATCAGGACTGTTAAGCAGTAAAGTCGAGCCCTAGTGCATATTTACAATTCATATATGTGTACCCTATTTAAGTGTATACAACCCACCTATGAATATAATGCCAGGTAGGAATTTAGACCTCATGAAAAAAAATAAATAAATAAAATGCGACTTCCACCTATCCAAGCCAATTACAGCTGAGGTCATGGGAAAAACAGACTGCACGCAAAAAGTGCAGAAGCAAAGGATACATTGGTATGGTTTAAGAGGCAACACTTCAGAAATGTGCACGGCACCATCAAGCACAGCAAAACCTTGGACGCATTAATGCATGCTGTCTCCAACACAGCAGCAGCCCCCATCACCGCCGTGCCATTGCTGCTTCATGTTTTGTGCTGCCCAGTCCTGTGCCCGTTCGCCCTTTTCCTTTCCTTTCCCTACTCCACTCAATTCTTTCAGTGCCTTCTCTTTCCCAACGGTCTGTGCTGCCTTTCTTCCATGTTCAAACATGGAAGAAAGGCAGCACAGACCGTTCTTCCATGTTCCTTCTCTCAAGCGTGCTTCCCACCCCACCCAAGTTCATCAAGTTGGCTTCTCCTAGCAGCTCGTGAGTCTGGTGGTGAAGGTCACTGTTGCTATCATCTGCAGCGAAAAAAGGAAACTGGAGGATTCAAGCTCTGCCTTAAAGGGATACTGAGGCGGTTTTCGAATCAGCTAACCTTCTAGGGCTTTGAAGTAGTGTCATTGCTGATCACGTCTGTGAAATTATTTTTTCGATTTTGGCTAAAACAGTGGCGCAATCACCAATTAAAAACGCTTAAATTTCCTGCGCCCCGCGCGAGCGCAGGAGAGGGGAACAGCGGAGAGGGAAACCTCGTCCATGTCGGCCTGCGTGACGTCATGTTGAGGAGCCGGGGATGCTTCGGCGCACCCGAGCGCGCTTTCAGCGCGCGTTGTTTCTCGTGCTGCATGCGTTGTTCCTCGTACTACGTGCGTTGCGACGTACAAAGCGTGTCAGCCGACCTTGAGAATCAGATTCAACAGGTGCTACTCTGCGTTCGTGTCCACGAACAACTACGGCCGCGACTGTGTCGTCTTCCACTATTTTCCGCAAGACCACAAGCTCGCAGCGCAACCGCTCGCTGCTGTGACGAAGAGTTCAAGCCGACTAAAGCAAGCTTACTTTGCTCGAAGCACTTTCGTAAGAGCGGCTACAGGCAGAGCTTGTCCTAGTGTGATCTCTGGAGATTTCTGTCGAAAAGGCGCGGCTGAACCATGACACAGTTCCATCGATTTCCTCGCGCATAAGAGGCGTGTCACCATTCCGAAGAAGCGCCTCTTTTAAAAGTAGAAACATGCTCACTTAGCCCCTGAAGAAACCTTATAGAGGCTTAAGCATGTGTCGCTCTCCTCAGCTTAGGTGCGGCCAGACCACCTGAGACGTGCTCAGCAAGGCTCGGTTAGTGATTTTATACTCGGTTCGACGTGTCCAAGCAAGCAAGCAAGCAAGCAAGCAAGCAAGCAAGCAAGCAAGCAAGCAGAGCAAATCACAATAAAGCAAAGCAAGCAAGCATCGAAGCTCTTCATATGCGGCATCTCGTTTAATCCTAGCTAAGCAATTAAAATGAAAGCGTTCGACGTTGATTTCGGATGCAAATTTATGAGAGAAATGAATGCCAACCGAGTTTTTGCAAAAAAACACCGCAACCTTACTCGGTTTCTTCATCAAGTTGTGGCAGCGGTCGAGTTGCAGCTAGCTTGGCTTTTAAACACACATATAGTTGGCAACTACTTCACTGAACCTAAACTGCAAATCTAGGAAGGGCGAACGTTTCCGAGGCAGCGATTAATATTTTCTGGCATCTGCTGAACGCGCCAGGAGTGAAGCGTATTTGTGCGCGTATTTGGCTTGGTTTCCAGCGCACCATGATTGCGTCACTATCTTGTGGGCACATGCCTCGCAGTGCTTGGCCACTGCGCTTCGCTAATTTTGACACCAACTGTGTGCTCCTTCATCGTTCACTTGAAATACTTTCTTGCCCCAACCTGCAATGCCGGGTACTGAGAACAGGATTTACACAGTGCTTTGGGCCTTTTCTTTAGGATGACGCTCTTCCGGGCAAGCCAGGAGGCGTCCGGTGGTGGTAATTGACTTGAGTATTGTTCGCACCCCTTCCTTTCCGAGAATACGAGCCGATGTTGAGCTGGCACCTTTTACGCATGGTCTGTATCGCGTCTTTGACGCTGGCGTATGCTTGTGCTAGGCATAGAATTTTTTGCTTGTGTCTTTTTTGGTTTCAGGCGATACGTGGAATGAGCAAACTGTAGTATCCTTTTCTTCGGTGGTCAGTAAAAAAAAATAGTCGCCGTATTCGCTGTTACAACGACACGGAAAGCTGCGATCTGCCCCCAACGCAGCGCCAGATCCGCATCGGCAGCTTCTCCAGTCCTCAAAGTGACGTCACGACCTCTCTTGACCAATCACGGGCGGCGGCGCGCCGCGCGGACGTGCCCCGCGGCACAGGCCGCATATTTCGGCTAAAAAAGGCAATTCGCGCTTGTTTTTGCCTTATTTGGATGCGATATTCCAGCATACAGTATGGAAAACTATAGGATGCCGCTGCCAGCCCAATTTTCAGAAAAAGTGCTTCAGTCTCCCTTTAAGGGTGTGACATGAGCGTTAATGGGCCAGTGCCCATATATGCGGAATTGGTCATTTGCTGCTTTACATTCATAGATTGCTGGCAGCTTTCATACCAGTCTTGGTGCAGCGATGCTGCAGTTAAGCGATGCGCCACTGTGCTGCCACCGGCGAGACTTGTGAGACCCAGGCTGCTCTCCGGCCCCGAGGCAGCCTCTCGCGACCAATCATTAACTGAACTGCCACTGCCACAATGGCCAGTTTGCTCATAAACCAGTGGGCAGGTTGTAACGACATCACAAGGTCATGTGACCTAGGTTGCTTCTCTGGGAATTTTTCGCTTATGCTGCTGTCCCCACTGATGCCTGGTTTTCCGCTGAATGAGACCCTAAACGCTAATGGTTTAAAAATTGCATTATATTCACATCTCGGTTCTGAATTAACACATGGTGCATTCGGAAACTGATAAACTGAGAAAAACTTGCATCACATGTGCATAAATACGGCAATACGAATACATGCATTGACACTGTTCAGAAAAACAATTGCCTGAGGCTGGACACTTTGCCACAGTGCACTGGGTGAAATTTCTCCGCGCGGGTCGGGCCGTTGGTGGCCGTTGATGACGGTGGCATGATGCTGGCAGCAATTAAGCCGCGACGCCATGGCAACCAGACAATCCAGCCTGCACTCATTAATTTTGGAAGCAGCAGCCGAGTGCTACTGTCAAGCTGCACTTGCATGCAGCTTCACGTTATTCACGTCACATGCACATTCACATCAGCAGCAGAACTTTACAGAACTAATGCAATGAGTGCAGCCAAATCGAACAGACCTAGTGATGTCAAAGGGCATAGGTTGGTAGGCAGAGATACCTGGTTTGCCCATTGCCAATTCCCATTTTTAGCTATTAACAGATTCACTGCCAGTAACCTGCCACCACTGCCTTTCTGATAATAATAACCTGAGATGGCAAACTCATGGATACTACACATACTTTGCATTATGCTACAGCTTCTGTCTGTCTGCACGAATTATACAACCTAACATATCGCCCTTCATTATAGCAGCTCTGTCCAAGGCAATTCATCATACCTAAAGCAAGCAGAGCAATAAACCTAACCTGGTGGGGTTGACCACAGACTCTTCTTCCAGCTCCATGTTCATCTCCTGCTCCAACTCGTCACAACCATACTCAAAGCTGTTGGCGCTGCAGAAAAAGACCAAGAAATAATGCAGGTCTAAAGAAATCCCTGTTTATGTCCAAATGGCCAAAGCACAAATAGTGAGGGGAAAAAAAGCTGGGCAGAAGTACACTGGCAGAATAACTAAACAAACAAGTTTCCATGTTTTCGCTGCATAACTTGAAACTGCAGGTGTATGCAATGAGCTGTTATTTTTTTTTTCCACCATTCATTTAAGGGAAATGCAAGCACCACACATAATCTGCAAATCTACAGTACATCTTGCAAACAGTAATACCGTATAAACGCGTGTAAGGGCCGCACCCGTGTATGGGCCGCACCCCGTTTTCCCGAAGGAAATGTGTAAAAAAAAATAAATCCATGTAAGGGCCGCACCCTAACTTTCCATGACCCAGGCGAGAATAGCCTTCTAAATGCACACGCCGTGGCCTCCGCGATCGGCTCTGGCTGTGAACAACGGTGCGCTCGATCGCGGAGGTCAAGCACGCGCACAAGAGCTTCCAAAAACCGTCCATGGATGACGCCTGAGGCCACAGCCATCATCATCATCGTTAATTTTTTCTCCCCCGCGACTTCTCGTTATCTACATCGGCATCAGTATCGCCAGCTCCAGCCTTTTATGGCATCTTAGCGCGTTCACCGTACTGTGGCTTTCGCGTGCTGCCGCCGGGTAATGCAGTTTTAGCACGATGGGCAAGCACCTTATCAGCTACACGGCTGGGAGTTAGCTCTCGAATGCGGCAAGCGTGCGGCGGACAGGGAATTCGACGTGGCCGAAAAGTATGTCCGATGATCGTGCAATCAAAAGGGTGCATTGAGAAAAACAAGCTGCAAAAAGCACGCTTTCCGAGGCGAGCTGTGCGAGTTTCCTGAACTGGAAGAAGAGCTGCTCTGCTATGTGATGGAAATGCGGAACAACGGCTACGCGTTGACAGCGGACATGCTGCGCGGCTTCTTTGGGATGAGCGTGCACCAGAGCACAGCACTAGCTCAGAGTCGAAATACCCCGTGAGTGACGACTGAATGTAGAATAAATGCCGCTCATTCCCTGATTGGTGTGTTTTTGCTTAAAAAAAAATAATTTTTTTTCGTATGTTGCGTGTATGGGCCGCACCCCGAAAATTGGCCCCCGAATCTGGAAAAAAAAGTGCGGCCCTTACACGCGTTTATACGGTAGTCATGAAATTCCTTGTGCCCCTGCAGTGAGCATATTAAATGCACTTGAAAATGCATGTTACATAAATTCTCATAACCACTGGTGCACAGTATAACCTTCTTAATTCCGTACCATCGTCGTCAGAAGGAACCTTTTGTTCCCATGTGTCAGCTACGGTTGTAGTTTATAAAAGCAAATAAATGGCATTTCTGCCAGCACACATCATAACCTTGTGTTCCCAAGAGCACACCCCATCAAGGTTGGCTTGAGTCATGATGTGCAAGCTGACAGTAATACAACTATTGTCCCTTGTGGAACACTGGTAGAGATGCAATCACTTCAATCAGTTACTCAGGCGGAGCAATTGCCAACAGGCCACTGTAAGGCTAATCCCGCCTGTACATTTACACCACCACCAGCACCTACCTCCTTCACTATTGAGGAGGATGTACTGTGGTCGTGCATAAAAACGGCTCAGAAACTTTTCAGACAGTTTTGCGTGTCTGCAGAAAATAACTGTTAGCTCACGCTGACCTTGGGTAATTATCATCTGCAAGCAGCCGTGCATTGTGCCATAGTGCAGGGTGTACGTTTGGGAACCACAGAATTGAAAGCAGCAGTCCAGACCATGGCATAAAATAAGACAGGAGAACTGATGGCCGATAAGAGCAGGCATTTAGTCTGGTTCTAGCTTCTTTGTGGTGTCACAACTCAATAAGGAGCAAAGACACAGGCCACTAATTAATCAGTCGCCCTCACCTGCCTTACTGGCTGTATTTTGGCGGTTCTTAGTGCTGCTCTCTTCTCGCCGTTGATCGATTTCTGCCCCAACCCCAGAAGACTAATCAACATCCCCACCCTGCTCCTTATATCACCATTTCATTTTGCCACAATGTCAACATGGGGTGCATTGACTTAATCATGACCGCGAGAGGAGTGGTGAAAGGGGAAAAGCGTACACAAAGTAGAGAGCACAGGAGAACAGCGAGCGCCTGTTGAATGCATGGCAGCACACTTCCCATCACAACCTGTGGTCAAGACTGTGGACTGGTGCAGAAGGTGCAGTGAACCTAATGTGAACTTCTCTTTCTGATGTCCTTTTGTTTTAACCTCTTCTAGACTATAAAAACTCCATTTCCAGTAAAAGTAACCTCTTCATCATTGGAATGTGAGAATTGAAAACACAATGCAGGACAACTTCAATATGTTCAATGCAGGACAACTTGAATATGTTCCCTTTAAGCTTTAAATCCTCCATTTCCACAAGTGAACACATATTTAAAATGCTAGCTTAGACTGAATACAATCTTGTGAAACACATGTGATGAACGGCCAGTATTCATCTTGGTTTTGAGCACTGAAATTCAAGGGTTTAAAGGTCTACCAAACAAAGTAGCTTATCAAAGGTACATTTTCTACACAATTTTTTTACACAATAAAAATGTAACTTTCACTGCAAAAGAAGCTTCAGCCAATAAAGACACACAACCTAAGTTGTTTTTAGTCTCAACTTGCATGCCAAGCTTCCTTCGTTTCAAATTCAACACTGATGACGGCAATGCCAAGTGCCTTTTCATTAAGTCTTCCTCAGACTGTAGGATTTATTATCCAGTCAGGCCACATTACCTGCTGGTTTATCAGCATAAGCATTTGCTGAAGCACTCAACTCGGCAAAATTTGTTTCCAGTTCCCCTTCAGACCTTTAATTTCTCTACCAAGACAAAGCTTTTACATATCTGCTGCTTTGCACTCTGAGCCTCCTGCTTCTTCTAAGTTTCCAAAAAAGTATAGTCATGCTGCCTTGCAGAAAGCCATGGATATCCACAATTCCTTTTTGATCTGCAGATTAAAGGGACACCGAGGACAATTCCATCCAGTTACTGTTCTCAGTAAGAATTGATTCTCTGGGTCTTTCTGGGTAAGTGAACATTTGGCCTGCAGCAATAAACCCATTTATAGCTGATAAAATTGAATTTAAAAACATTCCTGCCACTCGATTCGAATTCGTGACGTCCACACCAAGAAGGACTGGTTGCTATCGTTTTGAAGAAAATGCCGGAGTAACATAGCCTCTGGGATCCGCGCTGAAATTCGGTGTTGACGCACGCAGTTTACTTGCGAAACTGGCCTGTGATGGCAACGCCTGGGTTGGTATAATGAAACGAATCCTTCCCGAATCAATTCCATGTTTGAATTTCCCACCCTTCACCACTGGCTGAAGCAACGCCATGCCCTAGGCTTCAGCCAATAACCAAGGGCAAATGTGGGGCATGGTGTCACTTCAGCCAATGAGGGAGGCTGGGAGATTCAAAAATGGCATGAAATCGGCTTGGGAATCGTTATACTATACCACCCCTGTATTTCGTTTCTTGATCTTTTCTACGTTATAAAAGCTCCATTTTTGACAAGAGTGGTCTTGTCTTTAGAATGTCGCAGTCTATAGATACAGGCCAACTTCAATTTCGCCTTTAACCTGAGGTGTCCCTTTAACCCTGTAACGCTTGGGTTTTCTGAAAACATCATATAAAAGTTACAAATTCCAGGATTTCACTGCTGATGACCCCTTGAAGGCAGAAATGTACTAAAAGTGGGAGGAGATTCACTAAGAAAAATCACAGCATAAGTGAACTGAGCTTATTCTGATAATATCTGAACATCTATGGACTACAAAACCGTGTGCGAATTTGCAGGTATACGTAAAGTAAATCAAGTGCAAGACTCAAAACTGCTCCATCACCTGTGAATGCAGCATTACAACCACAGAAATTTTAGCCTGTTCTGCTGGCAGTGCTAGCTTTTGCACGAATTTATCTTTCAGCAGGCCTCCTCTATCTCTGGGAGCTTACACTTTGGCCTTGCGTTAATAAATATGTTGGAGAAGACAGTTACTTCAAGTATGCCAGCAATTCACTTACATTCTAGCCCACTTATAGCAAACCTGACGGTCGCGCAGATTGCATTCGTTGTATTCAAGGTTCGTAGCAAGTGGACTTACCATTTTACAGCCAGAAATATGAAGTCCAAGGAAATTCGCGCTTATTGCTTACAAATGTTAGTTATGAGCATTGGCTTCTTTAAAGGAGATCATATCACGGCGCTTTCGAATCCTTCAAGAGCGGTTGTACTTTATGTTCTGCTATAGTATGACAATCGAATAATATGTATGACAATCGAATAATCTTGAAAGGAACGCTGAGGACACTACCAATCTTTTTTTTTTTCTAGTAAAATCCAATAGTTCGGCATTTCGTTGCTTTGTTGCCACTTGCCCGGTGGCGAAAGATGTATTTATTACTACGATATTTGGATTCGAAGACGAAAACTTTTTCCCACCACTCTAATTCAAACGTGGGACTCTCTGATGACAAAACAGCTGAAAAGTGATGTACAATGACATAAGCGCGGACTCTGTGATTACTGCCGGCGAGCGGTGCAGCCTAGCAGAAGTCAAAATGAAAACTACCACCAGCGAGAAACTGAAGGCCTCATCAGCCGCCACTATCGTCGCAAGTCTCACAAAATTTTGCACAAAAACTACTGCCTGCACTTCAGCGACCTCAACCCAACATGGCGTGCAATGCTTTTGAGGGCTGAGGTGGCGGGTCTGGCAGGATGGTCTGAGTGCCGAAAAATCGGCAGCAACGGCAGAAAACCAAGCTACTGGTACAGCAGCTATCACCGCTGAGCCAACATCGCGACTGATGAGTAGAGACTGGTACATACAGAAATATATAGATTCTGTAATAGTCCTCGTAGCGCTAGCTATGCAGCCCACCATCGTGGTACGTTGATGGAGCGAACACGCCGAGCGGTGTGTTCGCTAATGTGGAGGATTTTGTAACTTTAGCTAACCACAGGTGTTTTCCTGATCGCAGGTGCGTGGCGCGGCATGAACTTCGTCCGAGGAGCACTTAGAAGGGCACTTGGAGTTGTTCGAGGTGCGTCAACAACGGACCCACACAGGTATGCAAAGCAATAGCTGGGAAGCACCAAAATACAGCCCTGCTGGCCACCTGTTGCGCCACCAAGTATAAATTTTCTTTGGCTTCCAACATTCAAGTTGCCTTTTTTTTTTCCTCGTGTGATTAAAGTGCACTAGCAGTTTCAAAACAAAAGTTACATAGTTCAATGTCTAAAATGCGTAACCTTCATGCCCATTTGTCAGCCTCAAATATCCGTTAATTTTGGGCATTTCGTCATTGTGCTTATACTTGTGAGGTTGGCCTGTGACGCCAATATCTGTATTCTAGTCCTAGCTCTTTTCTACCTTACAAGAGCTTTGTTTTCAGTAAGAGTAGTGTTACTGTGATTAGGAGCTGGTATTCTGTTGATACAAGCCAACTTCAATTTCTCCTAGTGTCCCTTTAAGATACTGTTCAGTCTCGCTTCACTGTACATGTGACATGCACAGGCTTAGGGAGATATATGAGCTGCTTACCTGACTGCACGACAGGTGAAAAAGACGATGCGTTTCAGTCTCCGATTGTAGAAGAAGTAGTTAAAAGACCAGAGGCACCCATCCTCCCCATAAGGATCCGAGGCAAGGTCTGGATTATAGCTGAAGATGTCACATTCAGCCAATGAGATTTCACTGTCCACAGCAGCCCAAAGGCGGCCTCGAAGTGCACTATATGCCTGGTTAGCTGTGGCAAACAGGTTGCTGTCCACCGTGTTCATCACCCACTGCAGGTCAAATTAAGAGAAGTTGTCAACACAAGAGGTATCGTGAGTAAATAGAACCTATTTACAATGAATACAAAAGAGTCCACTGAAAGTTGCTTACAACAACCCTTTCAGACCACACTAGTATTAAATGGTATTAATAAGCCCTGGTGTGCTTGTGCTTATTAATACCACAAGAAGAAGATAACTCCTAAAAAATGAGCAAGCCCTGCCTTGCCAAACTAATCCCTTCACACACCTGTCATGCTTTTGTTCTGTAATCTTCAAACGTCTCCTGCCTAAATCGGTGCATTGCCGCAAAATGATGTCGCTTCTTAAAGTTGCTCCCAAATCACCGACTGCTGTGATGCTACAAGAAAAACTGCACCAACGAAACAGCAGTACCACATCACAATGATTCTTCCTCGCGGATAGCCTCCTTGCTATTACTGTCAGCAGAAGATAAGGAGCATTTCCAAAAAATTATTTTAAACACTTTTTCTCCAAATTATTGTTTTTTATTACTCATCCACTCTTCTTAAAAGTTAGCTGCATTTTCTCAGTGGCCCATGTAGGCACCCCTTGCAACTGTCACTGGCTCGTGTCCGTACTGAATGAAATAGATTAGGTTTGTTGGTGGCAGCAGTTATTCAGAAGCAATGCATTGTTGGGATTTCACCGATAAATATTAAACCAAATACTGGACCCTTTCTGGCCTATCTCCAATTTAAGATGAACCAAGGTCAGTGCAACAGGCGCTTGTATTAAAGAAAATATCTCTCAAAATGTGACAATACACAAGCAAAAGACCATGACTTGTCCCTTTGTGTTCTTCTCCTCATACCACTCTCGTTTTTATTCACTAAAGCAGCTAGCAAGACGGCAGCAGCAATGTGTCTGCAATACAGGAAACTTGTATAGGTTGGTGGCAATGGTCAAAAGCAAATAAAATGAGAATGGAAAGAAACTTGGTCAATGGCCACAGCAAGGAGCCAGAGCAAAACTTACCACCTACAGCATGCGCAGCTATTGAAACAATATACCAGGTGTTTCAGGGAAGGTGATCACCAATTTTTAAAAATAGGGTTTTCAAGGTAAAGAGAAGCTTTTTGTGGCATAGTCATACCACTGTTGGCGGACATCAAAAAACAGGCAAATCATTTTAACTAGTAAAGTGATGAACTAAATTTTAATAGTTACCCTTTTAAGTATTACTGATAGGCACCTGATTGAAATTAGCAATTCGTAGCTGGCCATTAGAAACTGCCATATCAGTTTTTAGAATTTCGAAGACACAATTACTCTCGCTGCTGTGGCTCAACTAATTTTGGCTCCATCGTGCCAAAAACACATGTGTTTTCAAGAAGCATGCAGGCAAAGCAACCCCTCCAGTGCACGTAACTAGTCAAAATAGCCATTTTTGTCAAGCCACAGCACCAAGGGTAATCGAGTTTTCGAAATTCCAAAAACTGATGTGGATGCTACTAACAGCCAGCTACAAATCTCTAATTGCGATCAGGTGCCTATCGGTAAAAGTTAAAAAGTTAACTGTTAGAATTTAGTTAATCACTTTACTAGTTAACAAGATTTGCCTGTTTTCTGACGTCCACCAGCACTGGTATTACTATGCCACAAAAAGCTTCTCTCTTACCTCAAAAACACATTTTTAAAAATTAGTGATCACCTTTCCTGAAACACCCCGTATATTGAAAACTTCAAGTATATTTCTCAGCACAGTGATCTCAGTGGCTTTAGCCTTTTTCTAATGAGCACAAGGTCACTGGTTCAAACCCAGCCATGGTGGTCGCATTTGATGCGAAAATTCTGACATACCAAGAGTTAAATGCATGTTCAAAAACTCCAGGAGGTTGTATTTATTGTAAAGCTCTCCACTACAGCATGCTTCATACTCCAAAGCACAGTGAAGCTTTGGCAGATAAAACTTGATTAATAAATTTGACTATGGGGGTAAAAATTAGTTTCAATACTTGAAAAACGTGACATTACTCAAGGCATCTAGCCTGCAAATAATGTGCACCCCAACCAAAGTCCTCACCAGCCCATAAAACAAGCTCTGATAACAGCTTATTTGTAAGCAACCATTAATAAGTGAAAAGAAGAAAAAATCTGGCCATTAACCTGTGTTTATTCCACAAGACAGTCAAATGTATATTCAAAACACAGAATCAAATCTGAGGCGGTATACTACCAACAGTGTGGATGTGATCCTCAGAGATTACGATTTCAACAAGTAGACACCAAATTTTGAGGGCACAGAAAAATAGTTGAAGGCTTTCTGCAGGCACAAGGATGCATACAGGCAAGTATAATACCCCTGTCACATGGCCAGTTTCAATGGCCATTGAGTCGAGAGCCTTCGTGATTTTCAATCGTTATCAAACTCAAAGGAGCTGTGCTGCTGCTACAAGTAAATCTCAATGGCCATAGAAATGGTTCTTGAGCCTTACACCAAGCTTGTGTGGCACCACAATTGCTAGTTTCAGTTTTTCACAAATAACAAAAATATTTTTATAAATCTTAAATAAATGCTGAAACACGTTTCTGGAGTCATAGGAGGTTTTTAGTTTTTACTAAAGGCCAGTTGCGTAATCTTGAAAGACACTGCCTCTTGAACGTTTTTTTTTGTTTTGTTTTTAAGGAAAGGAAATGGCGCAGTATCTGCCTCACATATCTCGGTGGACACCTGAACCGCATCGTAAGGGAAGGGAGGAAGGTGGGAGTGAAAGAAGAAAGAGATGCCGTAGTGGAAATCTCCGGGATAATTTCGACCAACTGGTCACCTTTAACGTGCGCTGACATCGCACAGCACACGGGCGCCTTTTACGGAGGCAAAACGCGGCCGCTGCGGTTGGGCTCGAACCCGAGTACTCCGAATCAGTAGCTGAGGCCCTAACCACTGAACCACCATGGCGGATTGTACGATTTGCTGTCAGTTTTGTAGCGCTCTGGCAACACTGAACCACCGGTGTTTCCATCGTCTGCGACTGAGATTATAAAATTAATTAATTTGAAACCAGACCAATACAACTTTTAAACTACAGTACAGACTAATATTTTACTGCTTACATTGAAGTTTGAGAGGTTACTGTTTGTTCATGCTTTTTTACGGTGAATGTATTGTGCGTGAAAGTGCACATGGGCAACGCTCGAAGGCCCTTGAAATCTCAACAGACTTCTGTGCCGCTCCGTTGACTTGATAGACTACTGACTCGATGGCCACTAAAGCTGCCTGTGTAACAGCGCTCAATGGCCTTTGATTTGATAGACTATCGGTTCGAGGACCTTCAAAATGCCCATGTGACAGGAGTATAACATCGTATTTTAATTTAAAAGTATGCATGACAACCCTTTTCGGAACTCATCACAAGTGGCATCGGCATGACGCATGAGGCTCGGATATACCTCAACTGACCAACCTCACCTGCACACGGACAACTGTCATGGCAAACGCAACGTTCAGCTGCCGAGAGCGTGGTGCAACGCACACGGAGGCTGCCAATAGTGAGAGGAGTAAAGGCAGCATTATTGTGTTTCCTCAGTGCTGCAAGAGCCGAACTCAGAGAAATCGGAACTGAAACTACTCCATAAAAGTTATAAGCTATTAATTTATCCAAGACATAATGATGAATAATGCATAAAATTCTAGGGTTACGGACACTGAACACAACGTTTACAATGAAAGAATGCAATTCATAAAACTGATCCACATATTTAGTTCATAATCAGTCACTTCTTTGTCATTGCATCAGCTAATTAAAAACATGGAATGTCATGTAATATAGTCCACACTGTTTGAGCTTATTGCATTTTTGTCATTAATAGAATATTTGATGTTACTGCCCTGTTCTAACTGAAACATTTTTAAAACACAAAGATGTGGAATTTTACAGAGTGCTGCAACTGTAATAAAAATTTCTTGCAACATTGCCACCCATCTCATCTTTTCAGTGTGCCTGTATCCTATCGGATGTTTCAGGGAGCATTTTCAAAAATTCCCTAAAATAGGGTGGTTGAAATAGAAAAATACTTTCAGGAACACGCTGTCTGCTGCGGAAGACAGCAGTTATTTATAAAAACACTAATTAGCTGACTAACCAACAAAGGTTTATTAACTATAAATTAACACAGCTTGGTGGTTAATGCCAAAGCAAGTTTGTAGCCATGGACAAGACAATGCCACATCAGTACTTTTTTTTTTTTTTTTAAGTTCTCTAAAGCCCTGCAGCGATATTTGGCATCTTTTTCCACACAAAAATGAACGCATGAGGTGCGCAGGAAGCTTGGTGCAGACACATCTGCTGGTGACATGTTGCAATGACTATGGCACAAAATTCTAAGTGCTTGCTACAATGTACACTTTTTTTGCTTCGTTGCTCTCAAAAATAACCACTGCACCAAGCAAAGCATAAGTGTTATGCCACAGCTCTCAGGCATTCTTGCATTTCACCTCCATTAGAAAGTGGCCGCAGCGGCCGGGATTCGATCTTATGACCTTGTGCTCAGCAGAAGAACACTTTGGACTCGGTGCCTTTGCGTAGCAAGTGAAAAGTGGATGATGTGCAAAGGCACTGCTTTCTGTTGCATTCTGCATGTTCAGCATCACATTAAGATCCTAGAAAACAGTATTGTGTGATTTCAAAATTTTTTTTTCTCTAAGAGTGACACAAAAGAGCCACTGTTCATGATATGTGGAGGGCCATGTTAAGATATGCCAACCTTAGGAAAGCAGCAAAACACTTTGTAGCAATGAACTCTAGTTTAGTGCCTCTTAGAAAATATTCCAATTCACTTGGCACCAGGCGCCTATAATTATTGTAAAAACATCTTAAAAGTCTCATTTTCGCAGTGAACAGTTCTGTGTGACTTTTACAGGCGAGTATTCCCTCTGATAACCCAAAATGCCAGTGGTGTCTCGGGAGAAAAATTCAGCAGCAAATCACCAAAGAACAATAAACACAGAAGCTGGTCCTCACATCCAAAATTGGCTCACGACTGAACTCGTCACTCTTGGCCTGACTGAAGTCATAGTCTGGATGAAAGGATGCATTCAGGGTGCCAATCAGGTGAAACAGAGTTTTGCGGCTGATGGTGTCGCACAAGTGACACTCTCCATCATCACTCTGACTCCGGCTGCAAAATAAGAAGGCAAAAGGGTCACAATGTAAAGTCACATGCAGCGCGCGCAACCTAGCTAAGCAAATGGTAGACACCAACTTGCCTGTAGAGCCTGCTTGGGCTTTGCGACATGAGTGCACTTTGCGGTGGTGAAAGTGCCTGCAGATCATTTGGGCCGCCACCTGCTTCAGCATTCATGGTCTTGAACAACCGCTTGTCACTCCCCACCATCTTACAGGAGTAGCTCTCAATCCTGGATGACAGAATACCACAACAACTTAAATGCCATCGAATACAAAGTGAACCATGCCTGCAAGTATGGCTGCATTACTGCATGTCCAGTACAGTAAAGCAGTCTCACTTCATCACAACTGCACAGAACTGCAGGAGGCATTTGCTTTTGAACTAGGCAACAGCCAGTAGCAGGTAGAACCTATTATTTTACTATTAATGCAGGAAAAGAATAGCCATGTTTTTCTTGCTCTTAAACCTGCATGCTTATGAACACGAATGCATACACTTAACCTCAACTTATTGCATATGTAAAGCATACGTCGTCTAGTCAAACAGAACAATATTGAGTGTCATAGAGCTCAAAGTAAAAAAGTTTCTGAATGGCATCAACACTGCAATTAAGACCCAGGTACAGTCGAGCCCACTTACAATGGCTGCAGTTATAACGCTCACTTGTTCATAGCGAACGAGGGTGGTGCTACTGTCAAAATATGTATTAAAGCAATGGCACTGCGTCCGAGATACAACGAATGATTCTGACAATTCAACTCCGTTACAGCGAACAAGAAGGTGTCGTAAATTCAGCCCCAAAATTGAAAAATGTGTGTTCCCGGCCAGCGTGGAGAACGAAAAGTGTCTCTTTTCTGTGACGCACCCTCCTCCTTCTAAAACAACGAGGCAACAAAAAAAAAAACAATAAAAAGTCGGCATTGGAACCACCGGCCAAGCATGCACTGGCAGGCTGCAGTGTCAAGTCGCTGCATGCATGTGTACCAGTTGGTTTCTAAAGTGGATGCAGAAGGCAGAAGTGTGGTGCACGCAAACGAGGGGGCAGCGCCGAAAAGTGTACACAGTCAATGATCAACTACTTTCACCTATCTGAGAGTTTTGACTGCTAGTCACATGGTATGCCTTGCCGGTCCAGCTGGTCAAGCAATGCACATTCTCCAACTTCTGTGCTGCTGCTGACATAAAACAGGCAGTGCAAATGATACATTCTGTGCCTAAGTGTGCTGCACTAGCTTCATCGCTCTATCCATACAACTTTGACGAGAGTCAGAGAAGCACAGGCTGGCCTACCACCAAGTGCCACGAACGCTCATATTGTAATCTGTAATGCTGCGTCCCTAAAGCAGCTAGTTGACAAATTATTTCGGTGAGAAGCACATGACCACACTGGGCAGCTTGTAAAAAGCTGTTCAGGGCCTGCATGATGGAACAGACGTGAATAAGGTACCTTTTCATGACATATGCACCACGTTTGCCTGACTTGGCACTTTTTGCTAAAAAGGGGTAGTCCACTCACTACGAACCTCAGATACAACGAATGCAATCGCTGTGACAGTCAGGTTCATTATGAGTGGGCTCGACTGTATACCATGGCGACCATCGGTAAACTGAGTTATATGCAATAGTGTTGCCGCAAAACTTAGCTCAAGGACAGTACAGAAAGAGTGATTAAGCACATAACGATGCCTGCAATGAAACACACACCAAAACATGTATACGTCATTCAAAAACATCTCCATGAAATATGCGAGATGATAGGATATACTGAGCGCAGTTCCCACAACAGTGAGTCTATGATGCTTGATTATAGACGCTTTACAGCGTGGAAGCATGGGTGCCGCCATATTTGGTCACATGACCATTCCGCCATCGCTGGCCTTCGGGCCTTCTCGTTTCGGCGGCTGCCGACGCGCTGGTGCCTGGCTGCAAGACGCTTCTCCGGCTCTCGTTGTGGATAACGAGCTGCCGGACGCCACAAAAATTTCGTGCGAGTGCGCATGGAACGTGTTGGTGCTGGAAAATGTTTGCTTCAACCAGCTGATTTACTCGTCTCCTTCAGACTGACGGTATCGGCTCGAATGTGTCAACATACCGCGGTCAGCTACCTGCGCGTTCATATTTATTCTATCAATGCACCACGTAACGATATTTGTAGACCGCATAACTTGTTGTCGAACTGCAGATTAAAAGCGGCACAATGCCTGAAAGCGTGCTTTTTAGAGCTCGATATTTTTGCCGAATGGAGGAACATGTGTTCACAGCTATCGAGAATGTTCGCTGCTCGGCACTGTGCACGCGACTTACAGCCGAACGTCCGCGTGCGTGTGATCGCTGGCCGATTATCCAGATATTTACTCTATCCTCCATTAACATTCCGGCTTCCAAAGGAAGAGTATGGATCTTTTTCAAGGACCCCATCAGAAGCTTGCTCTCTTGCTAAGTAAAACTGAAAACTGCTCGGAGTTCAGCACCCGCAGATGTAAGCAGCCGGAATAAGCTGGAATATTCGAAGTCCTGTAATGATAAATTTCAGCGCTGTCCTGTGCATTAGCGAACTTCTGTAGAGCTTTGCACTGGGCGACAGAATTGCATGTTGAAGCGCCTCCTTTGAGGACTTTTGCAAACGCTCAGTTGCTGCTTCCACCGTGCTAGCGTTAAGTGCACACGACAGTTTAGTGAGCACTGTGCCGACGCCGAGGAAGCACTTATTGCAAAGGTCTAAAACGCACTGATCATTCGATGTATTGGATCAGTGTTTGTCGATGGGGAGAAAGGTTACAGGAATAGGTACGCTTATTCTGCCATTCCCGCAGGTACTGCTGGCGTTGAAATAAACTGGCGCGCGGCGTTTGTAATATGTTTATTTTTTCATGGAACAACACATTAACGTTCTGTTCTGCTTGGAAGCAGCATGAACTTGCAAGACAGCTCCTCCAAAACGGCGGTAATTGTTTCGCGGTTTCGTTCATGTAACAAGCGCGTCTATTTTTCCGACTCTACACCACAGGAATATTAGATCTAGATATTAATTCAACAAACAATTAAATTAATTCAACAGTACGCATGACATCCTTATCAAAGCTGGGTTGTTTAAGAGTCACTTGACGTTCGTACACAAGCTGCGCAACAGCATTTCGCAATGCGCGGTGATGCTGCTGACGCCGGCTTTGAAGGCCAGAAGTGGCAGACCTCCTAGTGGCGCCATCTGTCGTGGACAAAGCAAACTGCTCTCTGTAAACGGTCTATAAGCAGCCCATGCTGTACCTGTGGCGGTAAACTAATATTAATACGTATTTGCAGACAGCAAGGTCCAAATGAGTGAAAAGCACACAAGCGGCTCCAGCAGAGCAACAATTGACGATCCCTTTTGGTATGGATACCAAATGTTAAGTGCGTTTCGTTCACTGAAGGTAAGATGCACGGGATTCGAGACGAGTGGCTCTCTATCTACATGTGCATTTCCAGACAGCTGAACGCACATACACCATGCGCAGGATCCGTTACGCCAACCATTCTTGAACTAAAGGCGCCATTTGAAAATATCAAATTCAGATTATTTATATGGGTATGTACTGCATGAATCAATTTTAATGTAGCAGTACAAATTCCTGCACAGTCACTGTAAATGTATAAGTAACACTCTGCCATTTGCAGAGTTGTACTTACACTCCCTGGCGAAAATCTTTCCCAGCCCAACTGGTTTATGGAACAATTTCCAGTTGGTTCCAGTAACCCAATTGGTTCCAACTGGAATCAACTGTAAATTGTTCCATAAACCAGTTGGGCTGGGAAAGATTCTCGCCAGGGCTGTGCACTGCAACCGTGCGCAAGTTCCCGGGCAAACAAACTATTATAAAAACGGCACACGATTATAAACAGTCGAAACCGCCAAACCAATAGGCAATTCAGAACAGAAGCATCTGTATGAAAATTCGAAAGAGTGGGTTCCGGAGAACACACTTCCCTCGAACGTACAACCTCTCGACTTCTGCAGACCTCCGACTTCAGCCACCTTTCCTTATACTGCGCCTAGTTTCTGTCACTGCTATTAGTTTCTCTTTATAAGCAAACGTTCGCAGGGAAAGCGCGAGAGCCCTGCATGCGCAGCGTTTGCAGCACTGTTATCTTTCAAAACCCCTTCATACGTTGTTTCACGCATAGCACTAACCTACTGACTAAAGCTAAACTACCGACTCCTAAACGTTCCAAACTGCGTTGGACGTTCAGCACCTACCTTCCAACTATCTTGCAATCGCCGGTCTCGAAGCACAAAGCAGAATTGATGGCTTCGAATCGGCTGCTCTCCAGAAGCTTCATTGTTAACTAAAACAGTGGGAGCACGAAATGAAAACAATCTGAACAACAAATCACCGAGTTGCAGTCCGAATACGAAAAGAAGCCTAGGCAAGATAGTTTTTCACAAAACTTCGCGAGGGTGCTGCTATTCTTCTACTTTTCTTCAGACTCTTCGAGCTTCCAGAACTTGTAGTAAGGCCAAAACTCTGAAATTTGGATCTAAGACCAGCAATCATTACTTCTGGACGACAGCTGACCACTGTTTTCATCTGGATAACAATGGCGTCTTGTTTCGGGTCAACTGCGCTGTCGTCTGAAGCTGTGTCACCGAGTGGTCCTGGGATATGGTCGCGCTCCGACAACGCGGACAGGCAAACAAACTTGCGCTCCAGCAAAAACACAGCACCTAGGGTATCCTTAAATAAAGCAAAGAGTTGCTGTTTACGTCTTTCTCTTGGCAGCCGCAATACGACGACGACCGCAACTTAAAATATTTCCCTACTCTCGTCACCAGCGGCGATGCTAGGTTGCTAGGTTGTTTCCAGCCATGTTTCAGCAGAGCTATGGTCTGAGCTCAAACTCACTTTCAAGAAGTGACTGGTACCTCTAGCCACATACCGGGTGCTTACGGATGGCGGCGCCGTCCGTGGTTACTTTGATGGTCTCTAAAAGCTGCTATAAGTCGCCAATGTTTTCTGAAAAGCGTGTTTTTTTTCTTGTTTCGTCTTCTAATTTTTCTCTCGGAATGTTATATTTATGTATGTTTGTTAATGCATCTGTTTCGCCGGTTTTGTTGCTGCCCGATTGTGCGTATATGAGTGATCTCGCAACTATAGCAGCGGCGCGGCAATCCGTGAATACCCCAGTTTTGCCAGCTCAGACCGCCCTTTCCTTTTTTTATACATGGACCCTATGTGAAATTTCGTAACTGGTGTTTGCAGATATGCCAGAGAGAGAGAAATGTAAGGCGTTTACTTTTCTTCGTTTGGAAGACAGCAAATGTTTCCAAACTCTATGATAGTTCCATTCGACGCTGTGCGCTGTGACATGTCATGTAAAGCGATAAAATTTATTGCAGCCGTGCTAATCACTGAGCTCGCCACGCAGCGAGTGACAACTCCGCGCTACTATTTGTAAACATAACTTGACCTTGAGAAAGGCAAACGAAACAGACTTGAGCAAGGCAGAAATTTGGGCGAGTTGGTACGTATTCATGATATTGTTCACAGCGCAACAAGAACGGAAAAAAACGAAAGACGGAGAGTAACACAAACAAGCGCTGACTATCAACTAGTTTTTATTGAAGAACACAAGGGGTTCTTCTATAAGTGTTTCTGATAAGTGTTTCTATATATACCCCTTGTGTTCTTCAATAAAAACTAGTTGATAGTCAGCGCTTGTTTGTGTTACTCTCCGTCTTTCGTTTTTTCCCGTTCTTGTTGCGCTGTGAACAATATCATGAAACAGACTTGAGATAACAAATCGCAAGTTCATAAAAAAAAACCTTCCTTAATAAAAATATCAAATTTTTAATTACACAGTAAGTGCTTACTGTGTGGTGACTCGTTTTTCACACAAAAAAAAAAGCAACAAGTCACTGTGGTACTATGGTCACTATTTACAACATTAACGCTCGTACAAACATTGACATCGGCATCGCCTACCGCATCATCGACGTCTGCTTGTTGTGTGCCATGTTGTGTGCCGACACGAAGGCGAAAATGTTATCTGCACTACTGAAGTAAGCTAGCACAGAAAGCTTACAGTCATCAGTTATTTCGATGGCCCGACAACGACGCAAGGAACCGCGAGACCACCCTCGGAAACTTCAACTGGCCGCGAAGGCACGGCCAGCTGCTAGTAGTACTTCTGATGACCAGCATGTTGGCCCCTGGGCGCCTCTGCCATACACTGCTTTCAAGGCACTTTTATCGGCTCGGCTATGTGCAGCAGTGTGGAACAACATCGCTGATTGTGACGAGACCTTCAACTACTGGGAGCCCACGCACTATTTGATGTATGGAAAGGGCCTCCAAACATGGGAGTACTCGCCGAAGTACGCTATTCGATCGTACGCTTACCTTTGGCTCCACGCTCTTCCAGGCCTGGTCTATAGCAGCTTGCTTCAATCAAATAGGGTTCTTGTGTTTTACTTCATGCGCTGCATCTTGGGCTTTGTATGCGCGCTTTGCGAAGTCTACTTTTACAAAGGAGTGCTAAGGCGCTTCGGGCCTGTGGTTGCCCGTTCGACCCTTGTCCTGCTCTTGTTCAGCACTGGAATGTTTGTCTCGTGTACTGCGTACCTTCCGAGCTCGTTTTCCATGTACAGCACAATGGTTGCCTTTGGCGGCTGGTTCCTAGGCGACCACCGAGTGACAGTCTTCGCCACTGCCGTGGGAACCCTGCTAGGCTGGCCGTTCTCCGCAGTACTTAGCTTGCCGGCTGCGTACGACATCGTCTGTGTCAAGCGTAAGCTCGTCCCTTTTTTGGTCTCCTGCGTGGCCTCGCTCGTCGTCGTTTTGCCTGTGCTGGTGACGATCGACACTCATTATTTTGGCCGAACCGTGCTGGCTCCGCTGAACATTATCATGTACAACGTGTTCAGCAAACATGGCGCCAACTTGTACGGAGTCGAACCTTGGACGTTCTACTTCAAGAACGGAATGCTCAATTTCAATGTCGCCTTTGCAGCTGCTCTGGCGTCAGCTCCGGCTGTGTTGCTATCGCGCAAGCTGAAACAACCGGGCTCTCCATCGCAGGGCCGCGCGGCCGCCGACTGCCTTCTGGAACTTGCGCCCTTTTACCTGTGGTGCGCAATATTCTTCAGCCAGGCACACAAGGAGGAGAGGTTCCTGTTCCCCGTCTACCCGCTTATCTGCTTCTGCGCGGCCATCTGTGGCCGAGCGCTGGAGACCCTGACTGCCCATTACTCGCGCTCGCTGACGGGCGTCGCACGCCGCGCTGCGTCCGCAGTCGCACAGCATCTTTGGCTCGTCCTGCTGGTTGCCACTACGTTGCTCTCCGTGTCCAGGACCGTGGCTCTGTATCGTAATTTCAGGTGCGAGTCTTATTTCTGACAGCTTTTTATGACCTGGCTGTGCAGAAGTGATTATTAGAAGTGCGCACGATTGAGGTACATACTGGACTCACTGAGGCTGTAAGAGTGTGCACTGGGGCTGAGATATTTTGGGCTCCCTGTAAATGTAAAGTGCAAATGCAGCAGAGACATTCACTTTAGGTTTTCTTTAACTGTTAATATCTGGTGATGTTGCACAATTTTTGCCTCATTGTAACTTTTCTGTTGTGCTAATTGCTTCTGCGTTGCTCACTCACTCCCCAGTGTGAATATTGGGACATTTAGCGCTGTGCTTCAAGCAAACAGTGATCCTTTTTACTCCATTTGGATTAAATCAGTGCAAGTGCACCTGGAAAAAGTTGCATTGCCCCACAGATCTTCACATCTCCCTCCATGAATGTAAACTAGTGTGGGAGAAACCTTGTAAGTTCCCATTGTCAAGTATGCAAATCATTGCCATGGGTTTATAGTTTACAGTCTTGGGCATTCGAGCAGGCAGCAGAGATATCTACTTACATACCATCCCACGATTCTTTGCTACGTGCGACTGATATTAACAAAATAAATATTTAATGTATGAACCAGCATGTGCACCTAGCACTTTGTTTCAGGAGTCACTTGCATTACTGGAAAGCATCACAACAAATCTGATCAAGAAGCATTTGTTGCTTCAGCTTCATTTTGTGCCTGCTAGCCGCTGGCTTGCTGCAAAACATAGCAGTCAAACACAAAGGTCTTGAGCACAATTCCAAAATAAGTTAAATTCTGTGATTGCTAGCTTTTTGCCATTGTGCTTGTCTCTGAGCATTTGTAGAGCATCCTGCCCCATCATTCTGCCCCACCATGCCATTAGTTGCAAGGTGCTTTCTTACTAGCGCAGGCAAGAAGAAGAAGCAACAGAACACCAATGCGTGCGTCTCAGTGACACACTTTTGTAGGCAGCTTTGATCACCAGCTCATCTGGAGCATTGGCACTTAGCCTGTGCATCATTAGTTTTCAAGTCTATTTGACCTGTTCGTGCACGTGTCAGAATGCCCCTCAATGTAGCAGCTTTTACTCGGTGCTCACTGATGTCAAAACTGAACTTCGGTGTAATAAATGGCAGTGTAATTAACTCATCACATGCTGGAGCACACTGGGTCTCAAACTGCTGTTACCAGGCCAGTATCCTGTCTCAGAGGCAAGTGGAATGATTCCTGTAAATTTTGTGTTGGCACTCCTTTTAATTTGAGTTGATACCATCTTTTGTTATGTTGGCAATATTTTCAGAATAGAAATGTGAGACTTCCAACGCAATGCTTGCACTTCATTTTTGATGTGAATACTAGCATTTTGCTATGTCATCCAACCACAGGCTTGAAGACATTCTTTTTGTTATTTTACATTGCAGAGCACCCATGGAAGTCTACATGGAGCTTGGGCCTCTTGCAAACCTTGCTGCTGATGGGCATGGCAACCAGGAGGACATTGTACCATCGACACTTTGCGTGGGGAAAGAGTGGTACCGCTTTCCTTCGTCTTTCTTCTTGCCTCAAAATTGGGAATTGGCATTCATTGAGTCTGAATTTCGGGGTCAGCTTCCCAAGCCATATGCATCAGGGGCCAATGCTACACGGATTATCCCCACAGACATGAATGATGCTAACAGGGAAGAACTGTCGCGCTATGTGAATTTAAGCTTGTGTGACTACCTGGTTGATACAGATGGCCATGATGTGACTGATCGCGAGCCAGACTACTCTTCCAGTCCAGATTGGGAAGTTGTCTCTTCTGTCAAGTTTCTGGACAGTAGGAGGTCTCCGGTTTATGCAAGAGCCTTTTATGTGCCATTTGTGTCAGAACGGCTGTGCTCATATGTCAACTACTACCTTCTCAAGCGGAAGAAGACAACTAAAAATACTGCTTAGTTTTTCTCAATTTATGTAGACCTCATCTTTATGCAGGAAAAATTTTGAAGGGTACTGAATTTCAGTACTTGGCTTGTGCACTTTAAAAAAATTTGCTAGCATGGCTAGGTACCTGACATTTTTGACAGCATAACATTACCAGGGCATAAAAACTGCATGCATATATTTGTGATATCGTCGAGTTGGCATTGTTCGCATGGATTCTGCAGTTTTAAAAGTTCATTACTAGTAAAAGCCTTCGCATCATGTGTGTACCTTGCACCGCGGAGACACAGATGAACGTCTATGCTTTAGCTTGATGGATCCTGCAAATTATTGCAATTTGGTGGAAAGTTTGTGCATATGGTCGCCTTGAAAAAAAATTACCTCGTGTATATATCAGTAGCCGTGTGTAAGGTGTTATAACTAGAAGTTGGACTTTTTGGTTGAAATCAAAGAAAGCGATAAAACCATGCTGTATAAAATTTTCAAAATTTGGTTTTAACCGAGAAAGGTCGGTATCCTTGACATGCATGCCTCAGCTAGCTGGCAGTTGAATAGGAGTGACACTCAGTAAAAAGAGAAAACTAGCAAAATGCAGAAGCCAGGGGAGCGGTGAGATGGCGCATCGTTGGGTTAAGTAGTGCAGTATGCGTTTTGAGGTCTTGGTTTGCTGCTTTGCAGTCTGGGAGGGTCCATATTGTTACCAAACGTCGTCTGCCAGCATAGCACTGTTCACTGTCACCATCTGCTTAGTGCAGTTATTGGTAAATCAGGTTTCTTCATCTAAGAACACACGAGACCTTACATAAGCAGCACGAAAAAGTGTCGTGTTCTGGCTGCCATGACGGTTAAGCGCCAGTTCCATCGCTGTCGTCAATGCACATATCGTATGTTGCCCCACCCTCTCTCTCAACCGCACAACCAAACTATAACATGGCTATCCACATTTTGGAGGTCAAGTTTCACTTGTGGTTTTGTCTAACTGTTCTATCATTTCACTTCTGTTCCTTCTGAAATAAACGCCAAAAAAAGTCTTCCGAATTTTCAAAAATAAAAACTGAAAAAGTCCGACCCCTAATTATAACTGATTAAAAGCCATTGTCTATTAATAGTTCATATGTTGTCAAAATGAGCAAGTTTGAACTCATTGTGAAAGCCAGAAACAGTGATGTACTTTAAGGACACTCCACCAAAAATGTGAGAGCCTTATTGTTATTGTGTTGTACCTGTACAAATGTTGGTAATTTGATTCAAGGCTGAAGAATGCCATCGTAGTGTTTAGAAGCTTTTTTTGCGTTTGTACAGTTGAAAAATGCAGCCTGCATTACAACTGAGTTCCATCATGGAGAATATGTTACCCACTGACATGTGTATCTCATTTCCAAAAAGGCAAAAAATGTATGAAAACCATAATTTGGCTGTCTGCTCTTCTTTCTTTAGACGAAATCAGTGTGTTCTACTAAATGCGGATGTGTTGCATCAGTGTTGGAGTAATAGCTTGTGTTGGTGCTTGTACAAAGTGTTGGTACAAAGTCTGTACATAATTGGATGCAGTGTTTAGCTTAAACTTTCTAGAGCCTAGAATAGCCTTTTGTTCTTTGACTGATGAGAATATGGTTGCTCAAAGTTTGGCTTAGGGCTTTCGCACTATATATTGTTTTATTGTTAGTGGATATTGTCTTTGATGTTTGTTTTCTACAATTAGGTGTATACTGCTTCTTTTCAGAGACCCAATGCAAGGCACAAAAGAAAATGAGAATCAATAATTAAGCTTGCTCTTGCCAAGCATTAAGGATAGAATCATTGTTTGTGCTTACATTGAGCTAATTATTTTTGTTTTTAATGTCTTGATGCAGCTTGAAACACCTTTGTGATTTAAGCGATTGATAATTAGCCACAGTTAAGCAGTTTGGTCATTGTGGATAGCTAAAATGTTTCGTTACAGTATTCTTTGGGTCAAAAGCAGTCATAGTGCTTTGAAATGATCTCATTATCATGGTAGTTTTCCCTGCTCTTTCCAGAAAGCATGTTAATCATCACAGTAGGCTGAGTTTGTCTGTGCTAACTGCAGGTGTTTTCTATGGCAGAAGCTAGTAACAGATTTTATATGGTACGCAGTGTATAAATCATATTGTTCTGTTTCTCATGCTGTCTTTTCATTCTTTTGTAAAAAGGCACCCGATGTCCTGGGATGGGGGCGGCAGTAGGTTAGCACCAAAAAGGAAGTAGTGCATAAATAATATCCGTAATTCCAGGAGGGGGGCAACCCCCCCTTTGCCCCCCCCCCCCCCCTTCCGGACGCCCATGGCTGGAAGCATATAGAGATGCAGCAATATGTGGAGAAATATCAGTAACCTGGCTAATTCATCAATTATAGTCATGCTCCCTAGATCTAATTCTCAGACATGCACATGAAGTCTTGCATTTAAGTATTGAAGGGGGCCATAATCAGACAGGCTCAAGGAATCTGTTGAAGGAATCCGGTTTCCCTGTCCACATAATTTTGGAAAATGTAAGACCCTGTCAAGTCGGTGACAATGTAAGGGTAGTGGACAGGTGGTGGGGTGCATGACAAAAAAAAAAAGCTTGTGTTAGCACATGTTCCTAGGCTGTATTACGGCCTTGTGAATGAAGATAGTGGTTATGGTGTGAATTCCTCCTTTATTTCGTGGCTGATTGCTTGTCAGCCAATAAAGTGCATGTATAAATATTAAAGAGTCATGCATTTTCACTGAATAAGTGACATTCACATTTCTTACTGACATAGCTATGCCTGCATATGGCCTCGCTTTATTTTTTGGATGCTACGATTTCATTCAGTACAAAAATAAGAACTGATGTCCTTGTCATTCACGCTTAAGCTGTTGACATCCTGCTCCCTGAAAGAATTGGTGTTCATAATGCTACAAAATGATTATATTATTATGTGGCCTTGACATTAGCTTTTTAAATTCTTTACTCATGATTGTTTTATCGGTTTGGTTAAAAGATATGTATCATGTAAGCATGTGTTTGTCTGGTATCAAAAACATTTGTGAGTCCAGCATTCATCCTGTGTTTTTGTGTCTTGTAGTCATGTCTTCGTACACTGTTTTCTTCAACGTTTGGTCATGCTTCCTGGCCAACCATACTTGAGAATATTAATATATAGTGCATATGCATGGGCTAGTAGTGTGGAAATAGTATGCTATGCTACTTTGTGCACACTGCTTGTGTGCAAGATTGAAGCATTCTGCCACAGATGCACAAATGGTTGGTTTGACCAAAGTCACTGGTTGTACATAATAACTCACCAGCTGAGTTCGAGTGATTAAAGTTGACTTCATTCTTTATCTCTAAACTGATGCATTTGTTGGGACTTATTTGGTGCTTCTGTACACTGCAACACTTTATGTGGATTTATTACAGATAGTAAGTATATTAATATTTTTGGAAGTGAACATGGCCATGTTCACTTACAAACCAGTATGATTTCGTGTTTTTTCATGTCACTGTTGTTCATGTGGTTTCATGCTGATGGTTTAAAGAAACATGAAAAGTGATATAAAAAGGATAGGCATCGGTCTTCTACACCCGAGTTGGTTTGAAAAAGCATAAGAGCAATGGCTTTCTCCATACTTGCAGGAGTAGCACAGCTGGTTATTCAATTTGATTAGCCTGGTATTGAGTCTACTGACTAAAATTTTCTTAGGTCAGAATTGTGAGCACACGGAGCAGTGCTCACTGCACCGACAGGAAAGCAGAAATGCTGATAGGCCTTTCAGCTCATCTAAACCATTCTCTAAACTGATAGCAGGCTACAGAATAATGTTCCATTTATATTACTGCTGTAAGAACTACTGAGCAAGCACTCTAAAAATTTCAGAGGCCACTTTGACGATCTAAAATGCGCGAGGCGAAAGCCTTTCTGCACCACTTTGGCTGCCTCTGTTGCTGAATGAATGCTGTTTGCGAGTGGCCACCAAAGCGCCAAGCGCATGCACAGTAAGGAGCGACGCGAGCACCTCCAACCATCCGATGACCAATTAATTACTAATTAATCACCAACAAATTACTAATTGATTATTATTTCTAATCACTAATTGTTAATTATCAAATAATGGTTAATATCTGATTGCTATTCCTGATTTATACCAAATTACTAATCAATGGCTACGACATACTATGCCACAATCAATTCAGTGGTTTCTGGTTCCGGCGTCATACACTGATGACGTCATCGGGATGATTGACAGCTATAGTGTGACGGACGGAATGATGAGCCATTAAAGGCCTTCGCCTTAAAACATGTCAGTCAATTTGTAAACCAACATCTTGTAAGGAATAGCCTCACAGTTAAAGGTAGAAATTTCTCACTACCTGCAAGTTGCATAGGCATGGACTGTAAGACAGGTTATAGTAGCATCCATTTTGGCACCGTTCTTCAGCACATGAATCCACAGTGCATGCGCACAGTCATGTTGGTAACATTGGTGCTCGCGTTAATTAAACAAAATTTCAAAGTTTCAGTAGGGTGACTATATTTTCAATGCATTTTAAAGCCGCTTAATTGCTTAATTCATACCGCACATTTTCTAAATTCAAAATTTTTGTTTATTAATGCGAAAACATTGTATAGCTCAGTTGTGTCCGCAGAACTTGTCCGCAAAGTGTGTCCACACGATGACGTCCCTCCAGATGAATGAATGTGTAAAAGTTTAATGATGAGTAACAAATTAATGGCGTGATGAAGAATGATGTCACATCGTTAATTAGTGAGCAATTAAGAAATTAGAGTAATTAAGAAAAACGAGTTAATTGGTAAGGTTGAAAATAACGAAAAACGATGACGTCGTCACTAATTACTATCGCCAATTAGCGTGAAATGAACTAGTGGGTCAAATAGCAAAATCACTTTCAAAAAATGAAAGCCACATGTCAAGGCGATGACGCAATACAATTAAAAGCCACGTGACAAGGTGACTTGCAAAAATGAGTTACGTGCCAAGGTAATGACGTCGCACCAAAGTCACGTGACATAATGACGCAAAACTTAGAGTGATGAATTCACACCCAAGTCACGTTACAGGATGACGCGAAATTTAAGAGAGCGATGGCGTCAAGCCCGAGCTGTGTCACAATTGCTGCCACGTGCAGACTGGAGACAGGAAGAATGAAAAAGACGCGCAGCACAAAACCGCGTCCGCCGAAGCGACAACGCTGGTTTATGCAACAGATATCGAAAGTGCAGACGAAATCCCAGCGATGTCATCACTGGCTGACCTCAATTTGGCTGCAGTATTCCTGAAAACATTCACCAAAATTTTGAGCAACCGTTGTTGCGACCCGCCCAAGCAACCACAGATATCCGTCGGACGTACGAGCTAGATCCGAACGTCCTTTGCCGAGATCGGACGTACGAACACAATCCGATTTCGGATATCCGTATTCGTACATCCGCCGGACGTACGGACAGTGTCCACTTTTGTATATCCGCATGAGAGACGAGGTGTACGTCCGAAGGATGTAAGGCCGAGTATTTTCCCAGGCCACGAGTATGGACGTTTTTTATTTCACAGAAAATTCGCGTCTTTCGTGTATGTATACAGTTTTATTTGCATCAGTTGGAGAGTTTGACGCGAAGATGTTTGTAAATTGGTGCGATTCCACTCCTACCTGCCGTGCAAGAGCCGCCAACGAGCTAAATTTATCTAAGAGGAGAAGGAGGTGTTGCAGAATTTTGCAAGAACTCAATGACTAGTTTTATATTTGTAAAACTTCTCCAAATTAGTGGAGTTGTGAGGCAGCTAAACTTGCCATTGAAACCATTCGTAAGAATCAAAATCCCGTGCATTCTGCTATCACCATTATCATAGATGTCAGTTTGCGGTCAGTCCAATCCAATCCATCAGTACGGCTCCGTAGCGCTGTTGTTTATTTGTCGCGTAGTGTTGTCGCGCAGAGCTTTAGGCAATTTCCTCACTGGCGTCCCAGAACCCTCCTCGCAGCGCCGCCTCTCCTCCTCCGCTCTTTTCTCCCTTCTCTTTTTTTCTTTCACGGCTGTTGCGCTCTTCGGTCTATTCCTCCGGCGAGTCTGTCTCCGCGCACCGCCGCCGCGAATCTGCGCGTCTTCTGGACCTGGTCAGCGCGCCTCTCAATGTGCTGACGCATGAACACGTAGGTGGTGGTGGAAACGTTTATTGCCTGGTTTGCCGCAAAAGTTTGCATGATTACGAGTATTGGTCTGGGTATCGGGCATGCAGCAGTTGTCGCCAATGTGCAGCCTGCGCTATGGTGAGGGACGGAGCGGGGGGTGCGTATTCCCTTCTTTTGTCTCGGTAATACGAGAGAATATCACGGAAGGAGACCAGGTAGTGCATTCCCTGCTCACGACAGTATGAGGCATTAAAGGCTTTCGCCTTAATAAAGCGATTCTGCTCGTATTGTCTTTCACAGCTGTTCTGCTCCTGGCGAGCTTCTAGGGCGGCCGGCTCGCGATTTTCGCGTTGCCCTTCGAGCCATTTGTGTGGCCGGCACGTTCCCCGCGCAAAGAAGGCGACTGCGCACGTACTTAAAATGGCGTTAAAGGGCGATTCACACGACGGTCCGTTCGCCCGCGGCCCGCGCACTACCTGTCTCCTTCCGTGATATTCTCTCGTATTACCGAGACAAAAGAAGGTTAATACCCGTGCCACACGGACAGATTTAATGCCATTAAGTGCTTACTGCCTTAAGTTTTAATGGCATTCGTGCGGTGTCACACGCATAAATTTAATGGCATTAGCCTTACTGCCATTCGCGACCTACTGAGTTCGCCACAACTCATTCGCCCGTGCATTGTGTATACTCTCGTTCCCATTCCACACGCAGAAAAGCATGCAGCTTTGTTAGTAACAACTTCCTAACCAGTAAGAAATGGTTAATTCTTAAGTTTCAGTCAGATGAGGCATCTATACAGCATTTTCGATGCGAAGAGCGCCATTTTAACCAGCCAGGTACTCTCGACTTGTGTTCTGACATGCGAGTTTATAGCTACTTTTCCGACTTGTAAAGCAGGAACAGTCGAATTTTCAGGAAAATCGTTTTTACATTGCATTTGAACAACATTCCCGATATATTGTGCTCATTAGGAATGTTTATATTCAGATGTAACTTTTGACTACCTTGCAAGCGTTATCGTCATCGTCACTTTCGATAATGGCATTAAATGTGGACGTGTAGCACAAACTCCGAAAATAATGGCATTAACAAACTTAAGGCCTTAAGCATTTACTGCCATTTCTTGTGCGCGTGCGCACCCCCCGCTCCGTCCCTCACCATAGCGCACGCTGCACATTGGCGACAACTACAAACCCCGGACCGCTCAATACCCAATACTGCTGCATGCCCGATACCCAGACCAATTCTCGTAATCATGCAAACTTTTGCGGCAAACCAGGCGCCCCCTACGATTTACATCATTGGCAATAAACGTTTCCACCACCACCTACGTGTTCATGCGTCAGCACATTGAGAGGCGCGCTGACCAGGCCGCGGTTCAGAAGACGCGCAGATTCGCGGCGGCGGTGCGCGGAGGCAGACTCGCCGGAGGAATAGACCGAAGAGCGCAACAGCCGTGAAAGAAAAAAAGAGGAGAATGGAGAAAAGAGCGGAGGAGGAGAGGCGGCGCTGCGAGGAGGGTTCTGGGACGCCAGTGAGGAAATTGCCGAGCTATATAGCTCTGTTATTATAATGTGTGGCTTTGTTCGGTCTGTGGACGAAAGTAGTATGTAACTTAAGCAATTCGAAAGATACTAGGAGCGCCTGAAGGTCTTCTGGAACACCGGAATCCCGTACTGCGTCAACCTTGGTTTAAAGAAGGCTTAGTGCACATGTGATTGCCTACGAAGGTATGTATCCAGTACACTTCTTGGAACTTGCTTCTAGGACAATGCAGCATGCTCATATAACATTCGTTCACAGGACAGTGGGAGCAGTAAGCGCGAGGAGATGGCTTCCACAAGTGTGTGCTGTTCTCACACTTTCGGGAGCCTACATCACACAGCTGCGGGAGCCTTCAACTCGCGCGGCTAATTCCCACTCCTCTTCAAAGTTGCGGGACGGAGTATTATCGCATCTTGTTAATTTTTAAGACATCGCTAGTTTCACTGTGCCTGTATAAAGAGTGACAACGCGCGAAAGGCAGACCATAGGAAGCACGTGTAGTTCGCAGTGGTTCGCAACGGAAGCTTTGCGGCTTTCTGTGCGCAGTCGCGTACACCGCTGCGCAGGTTAGTGCGCTAAGGCCCATGAGAATAAATAAAGAGCAGATACATTGTCAAATGTGGTGTGGAAACGTGAGAGCTGTTATTGCCTTATACTTAATGAGGTGTTTGTTAAAGTGCATTGTCTGTTATACTTGCAGCACTTCTATTGGTTCCAATGTTTTTAACTTGGGCTGCTGCATTGTGCCATTTGTTTCACATGACTGATGTTTGCCGCGTTCTTTTTTATTTCAGAAATCCTGTGGTTGGGAAGATTACGGATGTGTGTCCCAAGCTTGCCACATTTGAAGAGTCACATTTAAGAAATTTTCCGAATATAACCTATTGCTCTGCTGATGTATCATCAACCACAATAAAATATGCGTGCTATGCATCAAATTGTTTTTGGTTTTATTGCATCGCGCGGAGTGAATAAAGCACGCATGCACCATATATGCGAATATTCGAGAAAGATCCGCCAATGGACGTACTCAACTGGACGTCCGTCGTCGGTCGAACCGTATACCTTTGGCCACCTTTCGGACGGCCGACGGACGTCTACCGGCTGTTTGCGGATGTTCAGCGGACGTACAGAACATCCGAAACAGACCTCTGTCGGCCGTCCGAAGGATATCGGTGGTTGCTTGGGCGGGTAGCATGGCCGGACCGGTGATGGGACGAGGAGGATGGGGGGTAATTAGGAGGAAGGCAAAGAAAACTTTATTCAGTTATTTACATTATTTACGAAAGAGTGACTCTCAGTGGAAGGGAACTTCTTCGCCAACGGGAGTCGATGGGATCGAGTTAACGGGCGTCTCTCGACCACACTCACAGCCGAGTTAAATAGGGTTCGGATTCCCCAGATCCCTGACTGGGGAATAAAGTTCGAAGAACGCTGTCCAATCGGATGGACAGATGTGGACGCTGGTGTTACCACCCATGGCAGGGGCGGTGCTGGGCTGTCCCGCTCTCTCGCAGCTCGGTCGATGGGAAGGGGTAAAGGCTGAGTAATCAAACACTGCGGGAAATTAATCTACCGCAGACTACCAGCAGGTGAACGAACGTCCTCGTGCTTCCCCGCCGGATGTCCAAACACAAGACCTCTGTCGAGGACACATCCGTCTTGCAATTAACAGCAACAGCTTGACTGTGCGTAGCACCACTCCATCGTCCGGCGACCCGAGGGTAGACTCGGCCAACTGACGCCGCTGCTTCCGCTGCTGTTTCCGCCGCTGCCAATGCCCTCGCCAGCCCTCTTCGCATCTCCGGCCTTCACCGCGGTCTTCGACCTTCGCCGCTGCCGCCATGGTCACCCCGGTCGAAGGAGTCCGCTGCCCTAATCCACTTAGGCTAGGGGGGGGGGGGGGGGGGGGGGGGGGGGGGGGGGGGGGGCATCACAAGCACTACACTGGACTGCCGCCGCCGCGAGGTTGTCGGCCTTGTCGACCGTTCTCGGTTGCTGCTTGCTCGGGCCCACGTGGCCAGAAGCACGATCTTGACAGCGTTCCTTGATCTCATCCCAGGCCTCACTGGCTTCCTCAGCCGTTATTTTTTCTGCCCGCATGATCTCAAGAATCGCATGCTTTCGTTTTGTGGGGCCGTTGTGCATACTCTGGGTGTCTTGAGGATCATTTTTGGGGATTTTTTCATGACTACTTCAGGATTTGTATCGAGCTTTTTTTTCCCTAGGAGTGCCGTATTCAAAGCTAATGTTATAAAGCTAACCAGAATAAGCGAAGAGAAGATCGAGGCACATCATGCGTTTACCATATATGCTTAAGACTTCATAGAGCTGCTAGCTGAACGACCACATATATATCTTGTAATGACATCTGTTAATGGAGGATGTTTTTAGATGATCGAAGTTAGGATTCAAGATTTTGATGATTAATTCAGTTCACCCTCATGCACAGAAAGCTTCGTGTCTAATGTCTCTGTGCTACAAGGAACAAACTCTTATTCAGCTCTTTGAAGAGCTGAGTGACGTACTCATGAATTCATGATGTTTACGTTACTATACTTGGAGGTTTTTGTTCGGGCCGATGTGCCAAAATGCGATGTGTTACACAGTTTTGTGTTCTTCGACCCGTACGTGTTGACTCATGAAAAATGAAAAACTGGAGTGCTCATGACGTGCCTTTTTAGGCATGCCCGCGGCGGACTAGCGACTTACCATCTGGAAGTGCATATAACTGCATAATCAAATGCCAGAAAACAAAAAGTTTTTTTTAATTTTTGCTTTCAAGAAGAGTAGCTTGTTGCTGTTCGCTCTGTGGCAAAGAGTGTCAAAAACGGCGCTTTGAAAGCTGCAGTTTTTGCCTTGAAGGTTGCTTGCTGCTGGCGTAAATGAAGGTGACCTTTTTGCAGCTGCTGCAAGTTATACAGAGACCTCTTGGATGCAGATTCAACAGTTTTTCTATCAGTGCAACACGATTTTCAACTGCATAGGAGACCACCTCCATCCACGCATGTATATTTTGCATGCTGCAAGCCTATAAGTGATTTTCATTTCTTCGTCAAAGAAGTTAAAAAAGTAATATGTGGGCATGCGATTAGAAAGCGCAGTAATGACGTGAGGCATATTCCTTTAAGTATCGTACTAAAACATATAGTAGAAATCTGGAAATCGACAAAATGTCAACAGAACGCCACGCGGTTGCTATGGGCTTCTGGCTGTGGATCGCTGGCTAAACGCGTGAAGCATTGCGCCTCTAGAAAGAAAAAAAAAAATGTGGACTGCTCCACGCTTTTGCGTGTCATTCCGGTGCACGGGGCACACGAATCAATCTGGCGCATTTGACACGGCGCACACTTCAACTCGATATTGTTCAACTCGATTCAGTATATGTACTAACGTAGTACACCGTTCTATCCTGTCCTTAATGGTTCCAACGTGTAACAATGACAAGAGCTCAACATTAACATATTTTACCGCGCTTGAGTGTATGATTCGGTTCTGATCAATTTTGTGCCACTTATGCTATTTTTTTTTTCACAGGCCTGTTAGCTGAAATTTGTAATTACACATGTTAATATTAGTGGCTGCAGTGTTTGGGATTCTGAAAATTGAAAAGGCTGTCGCGACTCTTACGACTTGTGGCGTCCTCTCACGAATTCAACAACAACCATATTGCCCCGCGCATGGCCTCCGAAGCATGAGTAGGTGATCTCGGAGGCCATGTTCCGAGATCAAGAGGTACACAGCAAGGTCTCTAGCTGTGTTGTGAGCCTGCTTTTAAGTCCTGTGTCCGCGCTGTTTTGTCACCATTACCTCGCCTCGCTTACACTGCGACAAAGCTAGTCGACAGCAGCACGTCACCGCCCCTTAAATTCACGTCATCCTATGAAAAAAAGCAATCAAGGTAACTGCGTTTGCTACACGGTGTAAGAATAATTTAGGTGCTGACACTCGCCGCTCCCCGTAGAGAGAAGGCGCGGGCGCCGCGGGCAGATTGTGTTCGCAGATGACCTTGAGTCAGCGGTAGTTTTCGCCGCAAGAGTACAGATGGCGCTGTAGTATGGGAGCCCAGGGGACCGCGCTGCCCGCTCGCGTGCGTTCGGAAATTTCCTGAAACTCGTGTGTGTTTGTGTGAAGGCTTCTCCGGGTTCTCGAAAATTGTTTGGTTGTGCCTGTGAGTCCTGTGAGTGCATTGTTCGGCTGATTGGTATTCTGCTGGGATTCACTCAACGTATACCACGCCGCAGCATGTGACGCCGAGTGCAATTAGTTGCGCTCAGGCTTGCTGCGCTTCATAATGGGCAAGAAGTGCTTTGTACCGAATTTCAAGTCGGGGTATCGGACTTGTACAGAGCGTGTGTCGCTTTTCAAGGCTCCGCGTGAACCCGAACGTTTAGAAAAGTGGCGACGGGCGATTCCGAGAGCAGACAGAGTTTTGCAGCCTACCGATCACGTGTGCGCGAAGCATTTCCCGAATTGAAGTGATCTCTGTAACATAACACGCGGAATACAAGGGGAACGTCCTTCTACACGCACAAAAAAAAAACCGGTGCTCTCACCTGACGCTGTGCCTAGCATTTTCCCGAACTGCCCAGGATACTTGACTGTGCAGCAAAAAACGAGAAAACCCCCGCGGAAACGGCAGGCTCTGCCGCCGACTTCTCACAAGCCTAAGAAGCAAGGACAGCCAGAAGCGTCGAATGCTTCTGAAGAGCTACACCTGGCCGATGAAAATACACCAAGTTTATTGCTGGTTGACATAACGAGGTCAGGACATTCTGATGCCGAATCAACAGACGCGCCTTGTAAGAAGCCACGCTTGGATTTCAGCAGCGTCGCGCCCCCTCCACGTGAAGAAGAGGATACTTTTCAACACGATACTGACACTTTGAGTGGCACATGCACTACCGACGCACCTAGTCACACAGCTGAAAAGGTAATTTCCTGTTTTAAATTCAGGTGGCATTCCTCCAGCCGCCTCATCTAAGCTCACTAGGCGCAACAAATCATGATATTGTTCTACAATAACTACTGAGCGGAAATTATCGTAAATACGATTTGGTAGCCGCAGCTGTGTTTTCTTCCCTTCAGTATATTTATTTGATTATAATTAATTAGCCAGGATCTCATTGGACATCTAATAACACAGTGTGCTAGTAATCGCATAAGCTTTCCTCACTATGGAAAGTGGTGGCATCCGGAAAGTGAACATTCATTTATTTAATTTCAGCGCCGGCGTTCAGGCGTTAAAAAAGAGGTTGTTAACAGGAATATTTTAGATTAATAAGAAATAACAAAATAGCACGAAACATATAACACCAACTTGTTTAAGAGAAGTAATGACATAATACAGATGACGTAAACGAAACATTGGCTTAGTTGGGACGGCAGAAACATTCTTGATTCTATCATTTCTTTTCATTCAGCAAGAAGTTTCTTCCTCATCTGAAAAAACTACGGAGCAAGAGAGAAGTCATGGACCAAAGCAAGAGCAGCGACCCACCGAGTCCCTGTTCTTCCAGGACGGAGGACAGCAAATGACAATTTCCGCTCTTTCATGCTGTGCTTCCAGCCTTAAACTCCCAAGTGAAGCCTGGGCAGACCAGGTTTCTGACAGATTTGGGGTTAAATCTGTTGTTTTCAGTGAGCTAGAATTTCCGAAAGATAGCAACCAAGCGCCTTTTCATAGAAAAGTACTAGAAGTAACCACATCACATAATGACTCCTTGTTAGTGAAATGTTTTGTTTATGGCCGTATTGTTAACGTACAGACCATAAGTTCTGGTTTGCCCATGAATTCCCTGGCTGATATAGAGTGTGAAGTGCTGGTCTTTCATGAAATGCATGTCTGTGCAGGTGGTCCCAGTGGTGAAATGTACAATAATATACGCCCCGAGTGCGCATATATTGACAAATGTGGAACCTGGCGGCACAACAGTTGCCTACTAGTGACAGAGAGTACAAGTTGCAATGCATGTGCTAAGTTAAAAGATGTACTTCGTATTCAAGCTGCACGAAAGAAAAAGAATTCTCAATTGAAACACATTCGCATTCCAGCCAGTCCATCAAAAAAAAACACGCATTGAAATGTTGCGGCGCGCCAGGACTGCCTGCTACAAGTCAAAAGTGCGGCTTCAAAAACAAATAATAATATTGAACAAGAATTGGCTAACTACAAATTGGCTAACTGCGACTGTTCAGTCGCTCGATGGCAGCAGGTATTGAATTTTACAGAAACCGTGGTGTGCGCAGTCTGGGAGACACTGAAGCCACGCAAGAATTCACATTGTTTCTTAATAACCTTTTCGATACCTTGAACCGGCGGTTTCCTCATGAAGGTGTCACAAAGCGGGGCTCTGACCTAGGCATTCTGTCACGTGGGATAGAAGGGTTGGATAACTGGGAAAAAGAGCTGCAGAGTGGAAATGTCACGAAAGATATGTTCCTGACAAAAAGCACCTCTGAAGGGCTTCGAGTTACCTTAAGATCAACTAAAGAGCTTTGTGAGGTTCTTTTGCATCAGTACGAGTTCAGATACATCTTCGAAAAACGTAGCGCGAAAAACAAGACACAGGTAAGGTGAAGACAGGACACGAGCGCTTTCTCACCTGCATTTTTTCCTGCAAAAATCAGGGATCTGTATCGGTTCACGGGTAGCTCCGGTTCTGTCAAACATTTTCCTTAGCCATATCGACAAAACAATTGAGAGGAATCTAGACGGCCTATCATTGAACATTTTTCGGTATGTTGATGACTATTTTTGTTCTTCTTCCCTCTGATCGTTTCAATCACTCTGTCGTTGACGTTTTAAAGGTTTTTAAGACATGTGGTCAAGGTTTGAGTTTCACTTTCGAATTGCCTAATGAAAACTCTCTTCAATTTCTTGACTTATCTCTTCATTTTGGCAATAAGCATCTTTGCTGGGGCTACCACCCTAGGTCCTCTAAACCTTTACTCCATTTTCACTCCGGGCATTCTAAAGTAGTAAAAAATGCAATTGTCTCCTCATGCTTACGCTCTGCTTTACTTAAGTCTTGCCATGATAAAATAGCCACAAGTTTTCATGAACAAGTTAATAGACTGACTAAGTCCGGTTATCCGCTTTCGTTGATTAGCACTAGTTGTGAAAAACTCCTGTTGTGGCTCAAGGGCAAGGATGCCAAGAGGGCTATGTTATTCGACGCGAAAAAGAAACCTGTCGTTTTGCCCTATGTACATCGTTTTTCACATGGGTTACGAGATGTTGCCAATCGATACGAGGTGGGAACAGTAATCTCAGCTCCCGTGAAGTTATCTGGATTGTGTGCGGTGGTCAGAGCGAAAGCAGAGGGATTAAAAAGTGATCATCGTTGCCATGTTAATCACAAATCTAGGTTTGTGCCATGTAAAAAAGAGGTGATTTACAAGATTCCTCTTTCGTGTGAAAAATACTATGTAGGACAAACCGGGCGCTGTCTAAATGTCCGGCTGTTCGAACACAGAAATTCTTTAACGCCAACAGCTCTTGAAAATTTACCGAAGCATTGCAGGGATTGTAAATGCCGCCCCCTTTTCGATAAGACTGTTGTACTTGACAGAGCATATCATCAACGTACAAGGGAGATTATTGAAGCGTTCTATATCGCGAAAGGGGGGGGGGGGAATGCATCAGTGACGCATCCATCGCCTTAACAAAAAGTGAGATGGTATACCTCCAATCGGTTGTCAAGTAACAGTGCACGTGTTTTTTTTTATGTTGCTATGCTATGTACACTCTTCCATCGCCGGCCTTTTATCTCCTCGTCTTGTTCCTTTTTTGAGTTGTTATTTTGTTTTTCCTTCTTTCTTCTTCGCTTCCATATCTATGGTATATATTCTGATATCCTTCCTAATAAAAAATTCAGTCGTGAGAAAGCGCTCGTGTCCTGTCTTCACCTTACCTGTGTCTTGTTTTTCGCGCTACGTTTTTCGAAGATGCAATTGCTCCGACTAGCCCAGTTTAGCTTACTTGCGAGTTCAGATACGTTCTTACAAATAAGATGAACCAAGATCCTACCGAAAGATTCTTTGGCAAGATAAGACTTGCTGGAAGCCAGAATGACCGTCCTTCAATGCCAGCATTTTTGCAACTGTACAATACAATGTCCATTTACAGCCTTCTGAGGCCTTCCAAGTTTGGGAATTGGTGCATGGTCGATGAGAAGCCATTACTAGACGCATCAGACTTCAGAGCCCTAATCGAACTAGGCAGTGCAAGCAACTCTTCGCCTGGCTTCATTGAGCAGCTAAAAGAAAAGCTTGATAAACTGATTCTTGTTGAGGGCTGGGAATCTGAGGATGTTATCACACTAAACGGAAAGGATACAGCGCAAGTCGTTGACTGCATACTTTACTATGTGGTTGGATTCTTGAGCCGAAAGTTGATGAAAGCCACCACGTGTGATTGTTGCCGGTCTGCTTTTACCATTCCGGAAAACAGCTCTGCTGAAGCATCCCTGACCAACACAAAGAGCAGGGGTGGACTGTTGCACCCCAACGTGAATCTCTTTGAGCTGCTGAGAACAGCTGAGGAGCACTTTGCAAAAAATGCCGACAGTCAGTCTGTATACTGGGAAACGGTGGAGAATGTGCTCGACACAAAGACCTTGACTTTTCCATGTGCTCAGCACAAAGAAGAGGTCATTGCACAAATTCTGCACTATTTCTTAACCATGAGAATGAGGCAGCACTGCAAAGCTGCAACCATGAACTTGAAAAAACAAGCTCAATAGAAAAAAAAGCTTGCAAAACTTTTTTCATCCTGAATCTTGTTGCCAAGATTACAGAATGTACTAATTTTTGTTAGATTTCTTGCGAATGTATGTTTTAAACAGTTTGTGCCATGTAATGTATAGTTTTGTGACAGAATAAAGTATATGTTCAGCCCCCCTTTCAGCATACCATTCCAAATATTCTACACAAATGTAAGAGCACTGTACACACCACCAGACCTACTTCAGGTCGGGCATTTTTTTTTTTCTAATATAAGAGCGCGCATTGTTCTCTTGAAATGACAGAGTAGGATAGAAAAATTATGTCCATTCATGGGCAACTAGCACAAGATATACTGCTTTGAGAGTTGCGATGGATTTAACCGTGTGACATGCTCTTCATCAAGCTGTACTGCACACGGCTTGGTGTACTGGCGCAAAGTATAACCGCCATCGGCTTAACACTGAGCAGAAGTCTGCGTAGGGGTCGCGTGTCGAGTGAAGTTTGTGACCACGTACATGTGTAAGCTAGAGGTGCAATGGTCCAAGGTTCTTTGAGGACGTTTATTTTGTAAAGAAGAAGATGGCAGCGGCGGCAGCCGCACCGCCAGCGCACAGCGCGAGATCGCTGGGTTGACGACCGAAGCTCGGAACGGCATTTTGGCTAGCTGTCCTTAGGCTATTTCCCCGAAAATCGTGCTACAATTTATTTATTTTTGATTTAATTCGCTAACATTGATGGGCGCAACTAGAAAATACGATTGATATACTGGATTCAACGTATGCTAGCTATCAGAGCTATTACAAAAACGTCGTCAAGAAATCAGTTGCACATTCATTTAGATAATCAGTCTCGTTACTGCAGAATCCCGGTGTATTCATGCCTGTGCATACTTTTCTATATACCCCGATATCGAGCGCGACAAACGAGCAACGCTTAGCATCGATAACCTACGCAGCGCGAATCCGAGAGCCTCCACCTACTAGCGCCACCTGTCGCCGCGAAACGGAAACAGCGCCGGCGGCGAACACAACCAGGACGGTGCGCCGGCCGCAGTGTCATCACCTAAATTATTCTTACACCGTGGTTTGCTACATAGGTGGTGCGATCTGGGACTTCAAAGCACTAAAGCGGTCAAGAGAAAGTTATAGGCGCATAATTCTCACCGTCAAGAATATTAGACGCAGTGCCTAAAGGTATATTCGACGTACCCAGCTCATTCAAATATGATGAACGTCGTCATGGGTCCATGTCTATATAATCACATCCAGTGTATGCGTATCATGCTTTTCCTCGCGAAGCGTAAGAAAGTTTTACACGCGACATTGCGACTTAATTCAGAGGAGCTACATGAGGTAGAAACAACAGATACTCCACTTCCGTCTGCTCCGGCTCAGCGAGCCATTCCTTCGTCAAAGAAGTTAAAAAGTAAGATGTGGTCATGCGATTAGAAAACGCAGTAATGACGAAAGGCATTTACTTTTAGTATGGCACTAAAGCGTTGCCACTTGGCCGGCAGCGAAAGATGCACTTATTTCTAAGAAATTTGGATTCGAAATTGAAAAAGTTTTTCCACCGCTCTGATTCAAACTTGGTAGTAGTAGTAGTAGTAGTAGTAGTAGTAGTAGTAGTAGTAGTAGTAGTAGTAGTAGTAGTAGTAGAACTTTATTTTCCACCGATGTAGGAGACCCCCTACTCCCCGCCCCTGGCACGCAGGCTCAAGGGGCGGGGGCCGGGGCTTCCGCGACTAAAGACTGGCGAAGTTGCAGTGTTTCTTCGCGGCTTCCCAGCAAACCAAAAACCTCTCAGAGACGTCTAGCTAAACGCCTCCGAGAGGTTTTCGGTTTGCTGGGTTCCGTCGCCAAGCGGATGACTTGTTGCTGGTCGGCGGGGGACTCGCTTCGCAGCAAGGCCTTCCAGGCATCTCTACTTTTAATGCTCTTCCTGACACCTGGGGAGTCAGGACATTGTCAGATTATATGATCAAGAGTGCCCCTATCTCCACAGATTTTACACTTATCATGAAGTCTATCGTCTATTCGCGCGAGGAACAACCAGACTGGATTTGGGAAGTTCCCAGCTTGCAGGCGTCGCTAAGCGACAGCCTCTCTGTTGCTTAAAGTTCGGTCCGGTGGTGGCAGAGACCTTTCTTCCAACTCTATAGTGCTCGACGATTTCAGTGTAGGTTTGCGCGCGCTCATCCAGTCCCCGACAGCCGGGCGGCTCTACGGTTACCCGGAAGTAGAGAGCTCGGGTTAACTCGTGTGCCGCCTCATTGCCTGGGACTGATTCGTGTATCGTAATTATCGTATTTTTACGGTGTAATTCCGAACTTGCTAAAATTTTGTTTGCCTCTTTCGAGACCCTTCCTTTGCCAAAATTCCAGACAGCCGTTTTGCTGTCGCTAATTATGATGTTTGCTTTCGTTCCAACGCATGCGTGCGCTATTGCAACTTCCTCAGCTGTATCTATGCTTCGGCTTCTAATGCATGCGGTGGCGACTGGTGCGCCACGGCCGTTGACCACAGTGGAGACTGCCGCCCCCGACTTTACGCTAGCCGCGTCTACATAGGCGACTTCCTCAGGTTTCTTATTTTTCATACGCTTCGTAAGCGCTTCCGCACTTTTTTGTCTGCGTTCCTTGTTATAGGTCGGGTGCATGTTTTTGGGAAGAGGGGGCACGAGTATGTTTTCGCGACATTTTAGGGGACTATCTGTTTTGTCACTCGCACCCCTGTCTCATTGCAGCCCCACCTAGCCCAGGTTGGTTCTGCCCTAGTTAATTCGGCTGTCTTTCTAGCTGCGCCATATGCACTGCTTCCGCCAATTCAGTCCAATTATTATGCACCCCCATTTCGAGGAGGCGGTCCGTTGAAGTCGCAATAGGAAGCCCCAGCGCCCTCTTCACGCATCGCCTGATAAGTGCGTCTATTTTGTGTTTTTCATCTGTCCTTGTAGGCCTGCATCAGTTTCAGGAGGCTACGCCTTTTAGGCCCCGACCCTTGAGCGCGAATCTTCTGAATATCCCACTTACCTGTGCGACGTAATTGTCTAGCTTCTTAATAGTTGTATCATTGTATTCGTCGGCTTGTAGGAAAAGCTCCAGGATTCTAATCTGTTCGACCCTTGGCACCGTTTGGCCGTCGACTGTGATGCTGAGATTTATTTCGCGCTTGCACCTGAGCGCTTTTGGATTGTATATAAGGAGTTCAGATTTTTGCAGTGAGCATGAGAGGCCCCTCTCGGCCGCATAGGACACGGCAATGTCCTCTGCTGCCTGCAAGCGTTCCTCTATGCTCGCGTCGCTGCCCTGGTTGATCCAGAGATTGACGTCGTCCGCGTACATGCTGAATTTCAAACTCTCATCGCTACGTTGAAAAAAAAAGGGGAAAGGACCGATCCCTGCGGCGTACCCCTGCTCCCCAGTCGGATGGTGGGGGATGCTATGTCTTATTTCATTTTGACTGTTCTGTCTGATAGAAAGTCCTTTATGTAGTCATATGTTTTCTTACCAACCCCAATTTCTTGGAGGCCAGCAAGAATCGCTGCGTGAGTCACATTATCGAAGGCTTTGGTCAGATCTAGGCCTAATATCACCTTTGCATCTTTGGTTCTAGATTCTATGATGTCGTGTTTTAGACGGAGCATCACGTCCTGTGTGCACAGGCCGGGCCGAAACCCAACGATTTCGTGCGGCCACAAGTCGTTTTGCTCCATAAAGTGTGTTAGTCTAGTTTGGACGCGTTTCCAGTTTCGGGGGTTTGCCTGGCTTGGAGATAAGGACTATATATGCCGTTTTCCACTGGTGCGGGAGGCAGCCTTTGTCCCATACTGCCTGCATATACTGTGTGAGAGCTTTTACAGATTCGTCGTCTTAGTTTCTCAGGATTTTGTTCATAATCCCGTCTGGTCCCGGAGCCGATTTGGTTTATATCGGTGCGTCTAGGACCTCGTTTGGAGGACCGTCGTAGCCCGGGAGGGGGGATGTGTGCGTGCTACCAATGTAAAGGTCCACTAACTTTGCCATGAGTTCTGTGTCTGTCCCTTCGAACGCATGTCTGGCCTTCGCTTGTCTTCCTGCTTGGGTTTTCGAATTATCTGGATCGAGCAGATGTCTTAGTAGATTCCACGTCTTGGAGAGACTCATGCTATCCTCCATTTCATCACATCTGCTGAACCAATTCTGTTCACAAAGCTTGATTGCGTAGACCTCAATCTCTTTGTTATGTCTAGCTATCCTACGTCGAAGGTTTCTATTCCATCTTTGCGAGCGCAGTCGTTTTTCCATGCTACGCTTTGCTTCCCACATATGAAGGAGTTTGTTGTCGGCTATTACTGGCACATCATCCTCTTGTAGGACTGTGGTAGCTTTATTGGGATTCTCTTATGACGACACAGGACTAAGTGACGTGAAACATGACGCGCACATGACGTAATGCAGACTACGTGATTTCTGGTGGCAGCAGTGCGGCCTAGCAGCAGCCGAAAAGAAAGCTACCGCCGGCCCCACGTTGAAGGCATATATCGGCTATTGCGGCCGTCGCTACCGTCGCTTCGTTTACGTTTGCACCGGCGTTTTGCCAGCGTTACGATGGATCCCGCTCTCGAAGTCGTCAACGAAGTTCTCGCAAATAAACACCTTTAGCATACCGTGTACCTTGTTACCGTTAGCGGAATACTGGGAGCCCGCCTACCGCCTGTGAGCAGGCGCTGATTGGTCCCGATGCTGCAGGCGCGCGCGTATGGATGGATGGATGGATGGATGGATGGATGGATGGATGGATGGATGGATAGGAGCGCCCCCTTTGAAACGGGGTGGTGGCAATTGCCACCATGCTCAGCTTTTCTTTATTTATTATTTTTTTTTGTTTACTGTGTTGGCAATTCTCATTAAGATTCTCCATCACCTTTGCCTACGGTTTCCTACTATTCTAACCTTATGCCACATCTCTGCTTTTCAGCCACCAATCCTCCAATCGCTTTTTGCTGACTTCCACTGCAGATTTATTTACATGACCATTGTTATCTTTAAACCCTAGGGCCTCAGAAAGAGTGACTGTGCCTGCATCGACATCCGGATGGATACCATCACATTTGATTATGAGGTGTTCAATTGTTTCCACAGATCTACCACACACTGCACATGTGTCATCTTCTTCGTTAAATTTCTTCTTGTAGCTGCGCGTTCTAAGACACCATGATCTAGCCTAGCTTCAAAAAGTAGGGCACTGCCTCTTGAGTTATCATAGAAAAATTCTTTCCTGATCTGCCTTTTCCAGAATCGATATAGTTCTACACTGTGTTTTTTTTCCATTGAATTCATCCAATTTTTAACTTCCGCGTTTTTGACCTGTCGTTTAATGCTCTTTCTTTCTCCGTCCTCATGACCGGCATACTTACTGGTTAGTTTTCTAGTTCTTTTCCGCCACTGTGAGTCAACGTTCTTTCTGTATAAATATTTAAATACCTTAGCTGCTCATCTGTTATCGTCCAATTTCCTCAGGCGTTCTTCATATAGTATTTTACTCTCAGCTTCCCGCGCCTCGAACGATGCCCAGCCCATATCCCCTTGTACTGCCTCGTTTGTGGTTTTGCCGTGGGCACCTAGTGCTAATCTTCCAACAGCTCTCTGATTTACGTCTAATCTCGACTGAACTTCTGCCCTTAAGCACAGAACCGCATTGCCGAAAGTAAGTCCCGGCACCATTATTCCTTTCCAAATACCTCTTAGTACTTCATATTTGTTGTACCACCATAATGCCCTATGTTTCATTATCCCGGCGTCTCTTCGTCCTTTTGCCCTAAGAGCCTGTTCATGCTTTTCCGTGTATATCTGCCCTTCGTTTAGCCATATCCCGAGGTATTTGTATTCGGCCACTTTGGGTATTTCGTGGCCTTGTATTTTAAGCACCTGATCAGGTGTATCGTTAAAAATCAGATGGCGCCATGTAGCTGTCGGCTACATGGCGCCATCTGACGACTTCAAGGAGATTTGCGCATGCATTGGCTGCGCCTCAGTGATTCATGCTTCTCGTGTCCTAGTGTTGCTTCTCGTGTCCTGCTTGTGTGCTGCCCGAGCGCGGCGCCAGGCACTCGATTTTCTCGGGCTGCTCCGCGCACTTCCGTTGGCTGCCCGGAACGCGTTCGTTTTTCTCTGGCTGGGCGGTTTCGGGCTGCCAGCTGGCTGCCCGACTCGCCAGGACGATTTTGTGCTGGCAGAGCTCGGGCAAATAGCAGACGACGGAGAGGTGTATGGTAGCGGGAAGCTCGCGCGGCCATTTTTATATGGACTAGAATGACCGCGGTTCTTCATGCGATGTTTTGCGCGATGCAGGCGTTTGTTTTGACTAGGCCACGGTGCATATCGACTGTGTCGCCTGCAATGGCACCTTTTGCGGTAGTTCTGGCTGTTTATTGACATGTTTTGCGTGCGTATGCGCGATGATGATGATGATGAAAACTTTATTTGTAACAAGGGAGTTTTGGACACGTCGGTCCTTGGGCCCCCGCACGGCCCCACTGCACTCAAACGTTCATGTCCCGGAGGCTCATGACGCTGGCAGCCCGGCCGGTGGCGATGGCTTGCTTGGCCGGGTCCTCGGAGCGCAGTAGGGTCTCCCAAGCCTCCCAAGTGGTAAGGTGCTCCAGGCCCCACGGGGGAGGATCCGCCGGGCAGAGGAAAATAATATGGTCGAGAGTGGTTCTGGGGTGGTGGCAGAGGGTACAGGAAGGGTTCGTGTGGACTGGGTGATATCGCGAGCGTATATAAGGGGAGGGCAAAGTGCGTGTTTGGAGCCGCCTCCAGAGTGTCTGATGGTAATTGTCGAGGGAAGGATGAGGTGGGGGGTAGAGCCGACGCTCAGCTTTGTAGGCTTGCGTCATTTCACCGAATGAGTGCATGCGCTCCCGCGAGAACCCCAGGTCGGAGGCCGCCGGTGCCCGGTTGAGAGAAGCTCGGGCTAAAGCGTTGGCGTATCCCGTATGCGCGATCATATTTCGGCCATATCTCACCACCTCGCAAGCACAATTGCTTGTATTACGATTGCATACTTCTGATTCACAAAATATTTCGGCTGTTAATTTCGTGCGCCCGGCTGATATTGCGATGGTGTTCGAGGCGTTTCACGAGAGCAGCCGCAGATTCCAGTTCCGAGTACGAAGTGTTGGTTGAGCGCGATACGGGAGCGTATATGGTCTTCATTGCGTTTGGCGCAGTGCAAAAGCGGATATGCTTTGAAAAGCGCTTGACTGAAACATGTCCTTTATTAAAAGCCCTAACGAGCACACTGCTCGAGGCATCTCTGCGGGCATATATGTGGCCACACAGTTAATTGTCACTATTACGGCAACCGATCGAGTGCTGAGTCTGTCGTCGCCAACTGCTGTACAGCTGGATGCTCGGGCCTTCTGCCACATATATGCTCAAAATATCTGAGAAGTACCGTACGCATGCATCTCCTCGCGTCTGGCTCATTAAAAAAAGAGAGAGAGATAAAAATATGCTCTTAACATCATGCAAGCACACGCGGAACGTGAGGCGCCGACACGCAGGGCTTTATTGTAGCGCCTTCCATTCATCCAGTGACACTTCTCTGCTATAAAGCTGTATTATTACAGATACGATACGCAGCTAAATTTATACAGTACACCCGCTTGCTCTAGGTGAACGTTCAACAAGCTGATATGCGTTTTTGTCGAGATTATGCGTGCATTCCTTGCCCACATCAAAAGCCGGCGGCCGACAGACTACAGTTGAACGAAACGTATCCCGATTCTTTTCTGCTTACAGCTTACAGGAAGCAGGCTACGAGCGTAGAAATCGCAACGACCACAGCAGAGTCAATCACCATGCAGTGTCGAGCGTCGGCGGTCATACCAGTCATACCCAAGCAACCACCGATATCCTTCGGACGGCCGACAGAGGTCTATTTCGGATGTTCTGTACGTCCGCTGAACATCCGCAAACAGCCGGTAGACGTCCGTCGGCCGTCCGAAAGGTGGCCGACGGACGTCCAGTTGAGTACGTCCATTGGCGGATCTTTCTCGAATATTCGCATATATGGTGCATGCGTGCTTTTTTCACTCCGCGCAATGCAATAAAACCAAAAACAATTTGATGCATAGCACGCATATTTTATTGTGGTTGATGATACATCAGCAGAGCAATGGGTTACATTGGGAAAATTTCTTAAATGTGACTCTTCAAATGTGGCAAGCTTGGGACACACATCCGTAATCTTCCCACCCACAGGATTTCTGAAATAAAAAAGAACGCGGCAAACATCAGTCATGTGAAACAAATGGCACAATGCAGTAGCCCAAGTAAAAACATTGGAACCAATTAACAGAAGTGTTTAATGCTGCAAGTATAACAGACAATGCACTTTAACACCTCAATAAGTATAAGGCAATAACAGCTCTCACTTTTCACACCATATTTGACAATGTATCTGTTCTTTATTTATTTTCATGAGCCTTAGGGCACTAACCTGCGCAGCACTGTACGCGACTGTGCACAAAGCCGCAAAGCTTCCGTTGCGAACCACTGCGACCTCACGTGCTTCTATGGTCTGCCTTTCGCGCGTTGTCACTCTATATAGGCACAGTGAACATAGCGATGCCTTAAAAATTAACAAGATGCGAAAACACTCCGTCCCGCAACTTTGAAGAGGAGTGGGAATTAGTCACGCGAGTTGAGGGCTCCCGCAGCTGTGTGATGTAGGCTCCCGAAAGTGTGAGAACAGCACACACTTGGGGAAGCCATCTCCTCGCGCTTACTGCTCCCACTGTCCTGTGAACGAATGTTATATGAGCATGCTGCATTGTTCTAGAAGCAAAGTTCCAAGAAGTGTACTGGATACATACCTTCGTAGGCAATCACATGTGCAACACCAAGGTCGACGCAGTACGGGATTCCGGTGTTCCAGAAGAGCTTCAGGCGCTTCCCGTATCTTTCGAATTGCTTAAGTTACATACAACTTTCGTCCACAGACCGAACAAAGCCACATTTTATAATAACAGAGCTATAAAGATCTGCGCGACAACACTACGCGACATATCAACAACAGCGCTACGGAGCCGTACTGATTGATTGGATTGGTCTGACCGCGAACTGACATCTATGATGATGGTGATAGCAGAATGCACGGGAGTTTTGATGCTTACGAATGGTTTCAATGGCAAGTTTAGCTAGCAAAACAGTGGACATATCGCGCAACTCCTCTAATTTGGAGAAGTTTTATAAATATAAAACTAGTCATTGAGTTCTTGCAAAATTCTGCAACACCTGCTTCTCCTCTTAGATAAATTTAGCTCGTTGGCGGCTCTTGCACTGCAGGTAGGAGTGGAATCGTACCAATTTACAAACGTCTTCGCGTCAAACCCTCCAACTGATGCAAATAAAACAGTATACATACACGAAAGACTCGAATTTTCTGTGAAATAAAAAACGTCCATTCTCATGGCCTGGGAAGATACTTGACCTTACATCCTTCGGACGTCCACCTCGTCTCTCATGCGGATATAAAAAAGTGGACACTGTCCGTACGTCCGGCGGATGTACGAATACGGATATCCGAAATCTGATTGTGTTCGTACGTCCGATGGACGCACGATCTCGGCAAAGGACGTTCGGATCTAGCTCGTACGTCCGACGGATATCTGTGGTTGCTTGGGTATATACTTACTGCGTAGTAAGCAAACATGCAATAATCCGAGAGTATGGCTTGTTGTTTGATAAACAACGCACGAGCAGTTTTTCCGTCCTATGTGGTGTCGACTGAAACACGTTAGATTGCGACTGCTCAACGCATGCTTTTGAGGATTTCTTGAAGCTTACACAGCACACTGTGCACCGAAGGCACACGCTCGCGTTGTCGCCGATGTATACGAGTACGAGCTTAATCAGCTGCACGTTCTGCAGTCTGCGACACGCAGCCCTCAATAACTGCAAGTCGTCGTTTTCGATACCAAGCAGCCTATTTCTACCGTACGCGTGCGTAGCAACGAGACGCAGCAGAACGCGAAGCTAGAGAGAGCATCTGCCCTCCGTGATCCGCGCGTGCTTGCCGCCGTGATTTGCCGGCAACTGGTTCCGGTGGCCGCCAGCCCACGTGACCATGATGCCTTTTCCTGTCAGAGGCGAACTTGCGGGGTTTATATTAACTCTATGCTTGCGGGCAGCCAGCGGGTTGCCGGAGCGCGGTAAATCGAAGAGGCGCACTGTTTTGTCATATGATGTCATCACGCTTGTTACTTGCGAGTTTGGCCTGTGGCGGCGATACCTGTATTTTTGTTCTTGCTCTTTTCTACGTTATAAGAGCTTGTATCGACAGAATACCTAAGTTGGCTTGTATCGACGGAATACCAGCTCCTGATTACAAAAACACCACTCATACTGACAGCAAAGCTCTTCATACAGGCGCAGTGCTTCACGCGTGTTTAGACAACGATCCATAGCCAGTCGCCCATAGCAACTGCGTGGCGTTCTGTTGACATTTTGCCGATTTCCATACGCTTTAGTGCCATACTAAAAGTAAATGCCTGTCGTCATTACTGCGTTTTCTAATCGCATGACCACATCTTACTTTTTTAACTTCTTTGACGAAGAAATGACTCGCTGAGCCGGAGCTGACGGAAGTGGGGTATCTGTTGTTTCTACCTCACGTAGCTCCTCCTAATTAAGTCGCAATGTCGCGTGTAAAACTTTCTTACGCTTCGCGGGGAAAAGCATATGATGCGCATACGCTGGATGTGATTATATAGACATGGACCCATGACGACGTTCATCATATTTTAATGAGCTGGGTACCTCGAATATACCTTTCGGCACTGCGTCTAATATTCTTGACGGCGAGAATTATGCGCCTATATACTTCCTCTTGACCGCTTTAGTGATTTGAAGTCCCAGATCACACCACCTATGTAACAAACGCAGTTACTTTGATTGTTTTTTTTTTCATAGGATGACGTGAATTTAAGGGGCGGTGACGCGCTGCTGTCGACTAGCTTTGTCGCAGTGTGAGCGAGGCGTGGTCATGGTGAGAAAACAGCGCGGACACAGGACTTAAAAGCAGGCTCATAACACAGCTAGAGCCCTTGCTGTGTACCTCTTTTGCGTCCTGTGTCCATGCTGTATTCTTAATAAGAAGGGATGAAACGGCGCGGAACATGACCTCCGAGATCACCTACTATACGCTTCGGAGGGCATGCGCGGGACAATATGGTTGTTGTAGAATTCGTGAGAGGACGCCACAAGTCGTAAGAGTCGCGACTGCCTTTCCCATTTTCAGAACCACAAACACTGCAGCCACTAATACTAACATGTGTAATTAAAATTTCAGCTAACAGGCCTGTGAATAAAAATAGCATAAGTGGCGCAAAATTGATCAGAACCGAATCATACACTCAAGCGTGGTAAAATACGAGGTCTGTTAGAAAGGTATCCGACCTTTGGCCGAAGAAAAAAACTGGCACAACTGGAGCGTTGGAAACCTAATATCTTCAAAGCAGTCTCCTTGGGACTCCATACACTTCTCCCAGCGGTGCTGCCACTGTTGGAAGTATTCCGAAAAGGGCCCTTTCGGAATGTGGTTTAGCTCAGCTGTCGTTGCAGCCATAATGTCCTCTCTTGTCTGAAATCGCGCTCCTTTCAATGGCCTCTTGATGTTGGGAAACACCCAGAAGTCGCAGGGGGCCATATCAGGAGAGTAAGGAGTCTGCTGAACTAGAGGAGTCTGGTTTTTCGCCAAAAACGTCTGAATCAATTGCGAGGAACGTGCAGGACCGTTGTCGTGATAGATGCGCGAATTTCCTGTTGACCTCAGCTCCGGTCTCTTGCGCCGCACAGCACCACGTAGGCGACGGAGGACATCCCTGCGGTACTCTTGGGTCATTGTTTGACCCTGTGGGGTGCTTACTCGTGGTGTGCCACACATCGGGAGTCAAAGAAAGCAGTCAGCATCACTTTGACGTTGCTGCGCATTTGGCAGGCCATCTTTGGTCTTGGTGACATGGAATGCTCCCACTGTGACGAATGGGATTTGGTTTCCGGGTCGTAGCCGTGCACCCAAGACTCGTCACCAGTGATTATGGTGTTGATGAAGTCGGGGTCATTTTTTGTGGAATCCAGCATGTCATGTGAAACTTCAACACGAAGCTGCTTTTGCTCCATCGGGAGCAGCTTCGGCACCAATTTCGCCGCAACTCTCTCCATGGTCAAATCTTCGGCAATAATGGAATGTGCAGAAAAATTGCTGAGGTCCACCTCTTCAGCAATTTCTCGGATAGTCACACGATGGTCCCGCATCACCACAGAGTTCACTTCGGCAATGACCTAGTCATTTCGGCATGTTGCTGGCCGACCGGAGCGTGGCTCGCTCTCCACCGATGTGCGGCCGTCTTTAAACCAGTTGTACCACTGCTTAATCTCTGTGCTGCTCATATCATCTTCATCGAAAGCCGTCTGAATATTTCGAATGATTTCTACTTAGTTGTCGCCCAGTTTCTGGCAAAATTTGCTGCAGTAGCGCTGCTCCTGTCGCTCCGCGATTTTCCTTGCAATAAAAAACCGACGAGAGCACTGGGCACTGCCTCACTCAAACACTGCTTCTCAGCGACTGACACTATCGGCAAGCGGGAAAAAATTCGTGCATGCGCACGAAGGTTCAAGGTCAGCTTATGCAAGCGCGCTTGTTTCATATCCATCAGATGTTCGCAAAAAAAAGTAAAATCGGATACCTATCTAACAGACCTCGTATGTTAATGTTGAGCTCTTGTCATTGTTACACGTTGGAACCATTAAGCATGGGCTATATATACTCAAAGATCGGATGCAACGACGTACTTCCTTAGTACATATGCTGAATCTAAACAATTGAAGAGGAATTCACCTGCGGCTGAATGACACGCAGAAGCGTGAAGCATTCCAAATGCTGAATCTAGACAATAGAAGAGGAATTCACCGGCGGCCGAATGACACGCAGAAGCGTGAAGCATTCCACATTTTTTTTTTTTACTTTTTCTTACAGGCGCAATGCTTCACGCGTGTTTAGCCAACGATCCACAGCCAGTCGCCCATAACAACTGCGTGGCGTTCTGTTGACATTTTGCCGATTTCCATACGCTTTAGTGCCATACTAAAAGTAAATGCCTTTCGTCATTACTGCGTTTTCTAATCGCATGACCACATCTTACTTATTTAACTTCTTTGACGAAGAAATGACTCGCTGAGCCGGAGCAGACGGAAGTGGGGTATCTGTTGTTTCTACCTCACGTAGCTCCCCTGAATTAAGTAGCAATGACGAGTGTAAAACTTTCTTACGCTTCGCGGGGAAAAGCATGATGCGCATACGCTGGATGTGATTATATAGACATGGACCCATGACGACGTTCATCATATTTTAATGAGCTGGGTACGTCGAATATACCTTTAGGCACTGCGTCTAATATTCTTGACGGCGAGAATTATGCGCCTATAACTTTCTCTTGACCGCTTTAGTGCTTTGAAGTCCCAGATCACACCACCTATGTAACAAACGCAGTTACCTTGATTGTTTTTTTTTCATAGGATGACGTGAATTTAAGGGGCGGTGACGTGCTGCTGTCGATTAGCACTAGGTGCCCACGGCAAAACCACAAACGAGGCAGTACAAGGGGATATGGGCTGGGCATCGTTCGAGGCGCGGGAAGCTGAGAGTAAAATACTATATGAAGAACGCCTGAGGAAATTGGACGATAACAGATGGGCAGCTAAGGTATTTAAATATTTATACAGAAAGAACGTTGACTCACAGTGGCGGAAAAGAACTAGAAAACTAACCAGTAAGTATGCCGGTCATGAGGACGGAGAAAGAAAGAGCATTAAACGACAGGTCAAAAACGCGGAAGTTAAAAATTGGATGAATTCAATGGAAAAGAAACATAGTGTAGAACTATATCGATTCTGGAAAAGGCAGATCAGGAGAGAATTTTTCTATGAGTGGGCGCGGCGAAGCGATTGGCATCATGTCGCTTACCACGAAATTCTTTTTCACAACACAGGTTCTCCTGTGTGTGATCGCCGATTCATCTACTGTCAACGGCATGTGTACATGGCCAAAGGTTTCAAGCTGCGCTGTGGACACTGCCTTTTCTGCGCATCCTCCGTTCCTGGCCAGCAAACCGGATACTGTTCTACCCGACATTCGCACATCCGTTACGTCGACACTGAACCCAGCTATAAAAGAGCCTCCACAGCAGTTCTTCGGCAGTGGGCGCGGCGAAGCGATTGGCATCATGTCGCTTACCACGAAATTCTTTTTCACAACACAGGTTCTCCTGTGTGTGATCGCCGATTCATCAACTGTCAACGGCATGTGTACATGGCCAAAGGTTTCAAGCTGCGCTGTGGACACTGCCTTTTCTGCGCATCCTCCGTTCCTGGCCAGCAAACCGGATACTGTTCTACCCGACATTCGCACATCCGTTACGTCGACACTGAACCCAGCTATAAAAGAGCCTCCACAGCAGTTCTTCGGCAGTGGGCGCGGCGAAGCGATTGGCATCATGTCGCTTACCACGAAATTCTTTTTCACAACACAGGTTCTCCTGTGTGTGATCGCCGATTCATCAACTGTCAACGGCATGTGTACATGGCCAAAGGTTTCAAGCTGCGCTGTGGACACTGCCTTTTCTGCGCATCCTCCGTTCCTGGCCAGCAAACCGGATACTGTTCTACCCGACATTCGCACATCCGTTACGTCGACACTGAACCCAGCTATAAAAGAGCCTCCACAGCAGTTCTTCGGCAGTGGGCGCGGCGAAGCGATTGGCATCATGTCGCTTACCACGAAATTCTTTTTCACAACACAGGTTCTCCTGTGTGTGATCGCCGATTCATCAACTGTCAACGGCATGTGTACATGGCCAAAGGTTTCAAGCTGCGCTGTGGACACTGCCTTTTCTGCGCATCCTCCGTTCCTGGCCAGCAAACCGGATACTGTTCTACCCGACATTCGCACATCCGTTACGTCGACACTGAACCCAGCTATAAAAGAGCCTCCACAGCAGTTCTTCGGCAGTGGGCGCGGCGAAGCGATTGGCATCATGTCGCTTACCACGAAATTCTTTTTCACAACACAGGTTAGTTGTTCCTTTTCAAAAGTTCGTTCTGGCAACGAAATTTTTCTTGTTGTTGTGCCGTGCCCACGCACTTATATGAACCTGGTGTATGAATTTTACTTCATGTGCAAAATGCTACTCTGCGGCGATGTTGAGCAAAACCCTGGACCTTCAGTCGAAGATATGTTTCAGTGTATTTTGGAAGGTCAGACTCGAATCTTTAAAGAGCTTGAATCCATTAAAACCTGTGTGTCAGAAAACGAGCAACTGTTGCGTGATGTCGATTCTCGGTTGCGTTCTTTAGATGGACAGCTGAAACAAATGCATGTAAAGTCCCCTGAGATTGCCACTTTAGAAAATTCTACCGCTTCCCTTCAGAGCATTATTACTTGGCAAAAGGACAAATTAACGGATCTTGAGGACCGCAGTCGTCGCTCTAACGTTGTTGTGTATGGCATTGATGAATCCCCGGATGAAAGTGAAGAAACACTGAGAACTAAGGTGATTTCGGATGTATTTGGTGTAAAACTGGGCGTCCAGTGCACGTCCGTCGCTCGCATTCACCGTCTTGGGCTCAGCGGAACTCGCAGACCAGTCATTGCGTACTTCCAAGATTTTAATGAAAAACAAGCCGTCTGGCGGAACGTAAGCAAGCTCAAAGGTAGCAATATATACCTGCAAAACGATTACAGCCAGCACACGCTGCGCAAACGCAAACTGCTTTGGGAAAGCTCGAAGGCAGAAAGAGATAATAAACAAAAGGTGTATCTTGTTTATGATAAGTTGAAAATTGACGGTAACCTGTTCGTTTGGGACGAAGTTAACAACACACGCGTCGCGCTTCCTTCTAGGAACGCCGTAGAGACATGACGGAATGCATCCACTGCGCCCAAAGAGTTACGGGTAGTGAACTTGAATGCACAGAGTATTGCCAATAAAGTTGACCAGCTTGAGTTTCTCATTTTGGCCCATGATCCCCACATAATGATAATTACCGAAACTTGGTTGCATGACGGCATTACTGACAGTGTTATTGTCCCCGCGTCACATAAAATGTTCCGAAGAGACCGACCTACCCGTGGTGGGGGCGTAGCCGTCATAATAAAAAACTGTTTGAATGGCACTGTTCTTAACCAGATAGATGATCATGAGAGTTTATTTGTTAGGGTAAACTGCTGGGGTAGTTTGTTCACAGTCTGCGCAGTGTACAGACCACCATCTGCCTCCCCCGATTTCTTGGTTGAGCTGTATGATCATATGTCTTTGTTCAAAGATGACCGCCTTATTCTCGCTGGTGATTTCAACCTTCCTTTACTTGATTGGGCTAACCCTGATTGTGTTTTTAATGATTCAACCAACCCTCTTTTGAATATTATGCTGATGTGTGATTTGGTGCAGACTGTCTCTGATTTCACTAGAGAAGTGGGTAACGCTCGTTCAATTCTTGATTTGGTATTTGTCAGCGCTAGTTTATCTGAATACAGTGTGCATGTTGACACGGCTATCTCTGATCACAAAAGCGTTCATTTGTCTTTGCTGCTTGATGCCCAGAAAAACCATAAGATAGCGAACAATAACACTGTAAAAATTTTTTCACGTGCCGATGATCTTGCGATCCTAGACAAACTCTGGGATTTATGTGATAACCTGCCTAGCGACGTCACAGCAATATGGACTACACTTAAGGACACTATTCACTTTTGCATTGAAAATTTTGTTCCCAACCAGCGTGTACGTACAAATAAGCCTAATCCGTGGATTACTAGAGAAATCATTCATTTGCATCGCAAAATTAAACGCGCTAAACGAAGCGGTCATAAAACTACCTGTTTTTGCACGCTGAAAACTCAGCTAGCTTCTAAGCTTTCCGAAGCAAAAAAAAACTACTTTTCGCAGGCACTGTCCAACTTCTTAAGAGAGAGCCCTGAGAAGTTTTGGCGTTACCTACGTGATTCTAAAGATGAGGTAAATCAGCTATCTATTGACGGCATGGTCTCGGAGATTCCTTTGGATATTGCAAATCACTTCAATAGTTTCTTTCATTCTGTCTTTGCCTCGAGTGATCCAGATTTGGAACTGCAGGTATCTGGATCTGATATATCAGGTGACTTTATAAGCTATGAAGGCGTACTAAACATGCTGCTAAACTTAAAAACGAAATCGGCAGTGGGGCCTGATGATATCCCTAATGAGTTTCTGCGCCGTTATTCCGAACCATTAGCCCACATTTTAACTCGCCTCTTCGAACTTTCATTAAAAGATTCTGTTGTCCCTGATCACTGGCGCTTAGCTCGCGTTGTTCCAATTTTTAAGAAAGGTGATCGTTTGAACGTTAACAATTACCGTCCCATATCGCTAACTTCAGGTACCTGCAAGCTTATGGAGCATGTTATATCTAAATATCTTATGTCATTTCTGGAAAAAAATAACATCCTGTCTCCCTTTCAACATGGTTTTAGAAGAGGCTTATCTACGGTTACTCAGCTCGTCACTACAGTTCATGAATTCGCTTCATCGATTGACAATGCTGGACAGGTTGACGTCATTTTTTTAGATTTCAGCAAGGCGTTTGATCGCGTCATGCACAATAAGCTCATCTTTAAACTTCAGCATCTTGGTCTTCCAACAGCACTTGTCAAATGGATTAAGACCTATCTTTCCAACAGAAAACAGTTCGTCGATGTTAAAAAATCTCATTCAGGTATTTTACCCGTTACCTCTGGTGTGCCTCAAGGCAGCGTACTTGGGCCTCTTTTATTCCTTATTTATATCAATGATTTGGTTAACTCCGTAAATACGTCCGAAGTCAGTATTAGACTATTCGCAGATGACTGCATTCTGTTTAAGAAAATTAGCAGCACTACCGACCAAGAATGCTTGCAGTCAAATCTTAATAATGTCCTAGAGTGGTGCACCCTTTGGTCCATGAAAATAAATAGCGACAAATCGGTTCTTCTTCAGGTTACTAACAAGAAAGCACCATACAGTTTTAATTACGCAATAAACAATCTTCCACTGCTACAGGTGAGCGAATACAAATATCTTGGAGTCACCATTACAAATCGCCTTTCATGGTCCAGCCACATTAATAGCATTTGCTCGTCTGCTTCAAGGAACCTCGGCCTTCTAAGACACAAGTTAAAACACGCTCCCTCTGAACTTAAACAACTTGCCTTCAACACACTAATTCGTCCGAAACTTGAGTATGCTTCCGTCGTTTGGGATCCGCACTTAAAAAAGGATATAAAGAAACTTGAAATGATCCAAAGAAAAGCCGTCCGTTTCATTTTTAACGCTTACCATAGCTCTATCTCGCCATCCGTTCTGATGTCTACGAAGAACATATGCACTCTAGAAAGAAGGAGAGCACTCGCAAGGCTTAAATTTCTGTACTCATTTTACTCTAGTCAATTTAATATTAATCCTGCTCCCTATATATCCCCCCGTTCTACACGGCAGACACGCAATAGCCACAACCATAACCTTACCCCGTACTTTGCACGCACAAATACGTTCAAAAACTCATTTTTTCCCCGAACAATCACAACATGGAACTCACTGCCAGCAAATGTCTTTTCGGCTCAGGATGCCGCTGCTTTTGAAAAGAGTGTCTTATTGTATGTGTAAACTTAACAATATCATTGCCCTCTGTTTGGTTTTCTTCTTTTATTGTTGCCGGAACGCTGGATTTGCGTAGTGTTTGATATTATTTTTGCTTTTTGAATGTTGCCCCCCTGCTTGGTCTCTATGACTGCAGTATGTGTAAATAAAAAAAATAAATAAATAACTCAAGAGGCAGTGCCCTACTTTTTGAAGCTAGATCAGGGTGTCTTAGAACGCGCAGCTACAAGAAGAAATTTAACGAAGAAGATGACACATGTGCAGTGTGTGGTAGATCTGTGGAAACAATTGAACACCTCATAATCAAATGTGATGGTATCCATCCGGATGTCGATGCAGGCACAGTCACTCTTTCTGAGGCCCTAGGGTTTAAAGATAACAATGGTCATGTAAATAAATCTGCAGTGGAAGTCAGCAAAAAGCGATTGGAGGATTGGTGGCTGAAAAGCAGAGATGTGGCATAAGGTTAGAATAGTAGGAAACCGTAGGCAAAGGTGATGGAGAATCTTAATGAGAATTGCCAACACAGTAAACAAAAAAAAATAATAAATAAAGAAAAGCTGAGCATGGTGGCAATTGCCACCACCCCGTTTCAAAGGGGGCGCTCCTATCCATCCATCCATCGATTAGCTTTTTCGCAGTGTGAGCGAGGCGAGGTCATGTTGAGAAAACAGCGCGGACACAGGACTTAAAAGCAGGCTCACAACACAGCTAGAGCCCTTGCTGTGTACCTCTTTTGCGTCCTGTGTCCATGCTGTTTTCGTAATAAGAAGGGATGAAACGGCGCGGAACATGGCCTCCGAGATCACCTACTATACGCTTCAAGAGGCCATGCGCGGGACAATATGGTTGTTGTAGAATTCGTGAGAGGACGCCACAAGTCGTAAGAGTCGCGACTGCCTTTCCAATTTTCAGAACCACAAACACTGCAGCCACTAATACTAACATGTGTAATTAAAATTCCAGCTAACAGGCCTGTGAAAAAAAATAGCATAAGTGGCGCAAAATTGATCAGAACCGAATTATACACTCAAGCGTGGTAAAATATGTTAATGTTGAGCTCTTGTGATTGTTACACGTTGAAACCATAAAGGACAGGTTAGAACGGTGTACTACCTTAGTACATATACTGAATCGAGTTGAACAATATCGAGTTGAAGTGTGCGCCGTGTCAAATGCGCTAGACTGATTCGTGTGCCCTGTGCACCGGAATGACACGCAAAAGCGTGGAGCAGTCCATATTTTTTTTTTCTTCCTAGAGGCGCAATGCTTCACGCGTGTTTAGCCAGCGATCCACAGCCAGACGCCCATAGCAACCGCGTGGCGTTCTGTTGACATTTTGTCGATTTCCAGATTTCTATATGCTTTAGTACGATACTTAAAGGAATATGCCTCACGTCATTACTGCGCTTTCTAATCGCATGCCCACATATTACTTTTTTAACTTCTTTGACGAAGAAATGAAAATCACTTATAGGCTTGCAGCATGCAAAATATACAGGACATCATTACCTTGGCGCGTAACTCATTTTTGCAAGTCACCTTGTCACGTGGCTTTTAATTGTATTGCGTCATCGCATTGACATGTGGCTTTAATTTTTTGAAAGTGATCTTGCTATTTGACCCACTAGTTCATTTCACGCTAATTGGCGATAGTAATTAGTGACACTAATTAGTGACGACGTCATCGTTTTTCGTTATTTTCAACCTTACCAATTAACTCGTTTTTCTTAATTACTCTAATAATGTCTTAATTGCTCACTAATTAACGGTGTGACATCATTCTTCATCACGCCATATAACACCATTAATTTGTTACTCATCATTAAACTTTTACACATTCATTCATCTGGAGGGACGTCATCGTGTGGACACACTTTGCGGACAAGTTCTGCGGACACAACTGAGCTATACAATGTTTTCGCACTTATAAACCAAAATTTTGAATTTAGAAAATGCGCGGTATGAATTAAGCAATTAAGCGGCTTTAAAATGCATTGAAAATATAGTCACCGTACCGAACCTTTGAAATTTGTTTAATTATTGCGAGTCTACTATATATAACTTGCTTCCAGCACCAATGTTATCAACATGACTGTGCGCATGCACTGTGGATTCATGTGCTGGAGAACGGTGCCAAAATGGATGCTACTATAACCTGTCTTACAGTCCATGCCTATGCACCTTGCAGATAGTGAGACATTTCTACCTTTAACTGTGAGGCCATTCCTTACAAGATGTTGGTTTACAAAATGACTGACAAGCCTTTAATGGCTCATCATTCCGTCCGTTACACTATAGCTGTCAATCATCCCTATGACGTCATCAGTGTATGACGCCGGAACCAGAAATCACTGAATTGATTGTGGCATAGTATGTCGTAGCCATTGATTAGTAATTTTTTATAAATCAGGAATAGTAATCAGATATTAACCGTTAATTGATAATTAACAATGAGTGATTAGAAATAATAATCAAATAGTAATTTGTTGGTGATTAATTAGTAATTAATTGGCCGTCGGATGGTCGGAGGTGCTCGCGTCGCTCCTTACTGCGCATGCGCTTCTCGCCTTGGTGGCCACTCGCAAACAGCATTCATTCAGCAACAGAGGCAGCCAAAGTGGCGCAGAAAGGCTTTCGCCTCGCGCACTTTAGATCGTCAAAGTGGCCTCTGAAATTTTTGGAGTGCTTGCTCAGGACAAGCGAGTTGCGCTGGCTGTACAATACCGTGCTGCATTTTGGCAATCTTTTTACTCGTAACGCCTTTTTGTGAGTGCACTAGCTTGCTTGAAAAGGTGCAGTGTCACTCCGTATGCATTGCCAGGCAAGCTCAGCACATTTCCTGGCAAGTTCAGCTTGCTAAGCCGTGACAGTTCGCTTTGGTGCGAATTGGAAGCACAAAAAAAAAAAAAAGCTTGAGCTCGCAGTGCAGTCCATGTTGTACACAACATCATTTGCTTCATTCCTTTCGCTAGGCGTTTTTGCATGGCTTGTTTCCGAGCAAAAGCTCAGTGCACTTACCTTTCGCTGTTCATGTCAGCACACGCGTATTTGGCAAGCACTTTGTTTCTTCAGGTATGATACTGACCTCTCCCTCTGGCTTTTGCCGCATTATATAATGTAATGTATGTAACCTTCTACAGTCCCTGACTGTAGCCGCATCTGTGTCTGTATGAGGAAATTTATGACTTATATCGCATTACGGAGAAACATCCACCTGGCCTTGGTGTGGGTTTTCTGTGGGGGAAAAAAAAATCTGCAAAGCTGTATTCTCTGTGCACAGTTTTTGGTTGGGCTAGTCGGTATATGGTTGTACGAGTGGCAAAAAAAAAATGAAAAAAGGACAGAAGTACAAGACGTGAATTGCATCTTTCATTTCTGCATCATAAATAGGTTATTTGTTGTGCTGTAAGAACCTTGTTATGTTGTAAGAACTTTCTCCACAATATTCATGCATCTTCTTTATTCAATACAGTTAGACAGAGGTTCAATATGGCTGAGTGCACCCTATAGTTGCCTCTGACATAGTTTGTGCTCTTCATGCAGTTGTCCATCCAGTGGTGCGCACTTTTTTTAAAAAAAATTTCTTCTCCACACCTCTACAGGGCTACTATTTTTCTTTCACCTTTTACTCAGTAGCAGCGGCAGGGGCATAGCCATGGGCTGCATTCCAGATCGGAACATTCCCCAGAATAAAAAAAAAAAAAAATGCTGACTTCTCTATCCTCGGGAGACACCAAATGTTTAATGCGTTTTTTTTTTTTCCTTTGTAATGGTGCACAAGACAATAGTACACACAAGTTATAATATGGAATTCACCTATACGTCAGCTGAATAGTTTACATTTTTTTTTTCTCATGTCGTTCTGATTTCAGCGGCAGAACGATGGCTGCGATGTAAACGATGAGTTGAGGTCACGTGAGGCCTACAAAAACTGCGATATATAATCGCTGCTTGTTTATTTTTGTCATTCCAGTTCTTGGAGAGGTTTGCGTAAGAGTTGGGCTGCATTAAAACGAGGAAAGCAGCAAACATATTGCAGTTTTGACTTAAGAGTCGCCCTCGTTTTTTGGTCGTTGCAGGTCCGCATGCTCTCACAAGGCTACCATTTTAGATAAAGTTGCGTTTATGCTGTTTAAATGTTTAGGATAGAGCAAGGTTATTCCAACGTTTGTATGTAGCGTTTCAAAAACGTTAGTAGAAAAGAACATTAAGAACACTGCATTGTCACGTAGTGGTGACGGCAGTCCAGGCGAGCAGGAAGACAGCGAAAATGGCTTCTAAACGATGCTCTTTATTTGGGCTGGCTTTCGCCCGCAAAGAACTGAATGACTCGGTGGCGGCGTAGCAACAAGCGTAAGCAACATCTGTAACATCTGTAAGCGACATATGCGAACCTTCGCTATTGGTCACGAACTTCGCTATGTCACAGCGTTACGCTGACACGGGCTAAGCGCTGAGAAGAGGACACGTGTTAGCCAAGCGCGTGCGTGGCCCGAGAGGGCAAGAACATGAAGCAAAGGGAATAACAAAATAATTGCTTATTACGAAAGGGAAGGCGGCAGTAACCTTTTTAGGATGCGCACTCGAAGAAGGGTCGGAGAGGGACGAAAACAAATTAGCTGTCTCCAGCGTGGCTTTTAGGGCAGAAATCAAATTCAATGCCGGGTGCTTGAGGCGGAGCTCCCTATTATGACCTTATCTGCGTATATTAAAAACAGATTACAACATCCGCCGCGGTTTCCTTATTGTACGGGAAGAAAGAGCGCGGACGGGCCTTCAAGAAAGAAAGTGAAAAATACTCATGCCATTGCCGCACAGCGAACAGCAGAATCGGTTGTTCGAGTTGTATTCAATATCTCCTTAATAAAGATATATTTATTTTTATGTTTAAATGGATTGGGACTGATTACTTGATAAGCCTTGGGTCAAACGTCGTCGTCGCTATGTCACGAAAAGGGCATGCGCGTGAACAAAAAGCCCACAGGGCGGTTATCACTGCGTGTAACGCGCGAGATTCAGCAACAGCTGTGGAGGTATTTCGCGATATATCGAAGAAAATATATTGTTTGACAGCGGTATGCGTATACGCATAGTTACGAAGCACTCTTTTAGTTTTCCACACTTACTCGCACTCGTTCTTCGACTATCCCTACTCTGCCTTTCCAGGCGCGCGTCGACCCCTCCGCTGCAGTCTTCTCCTCAGGCGTCGCGTGCCATATTCCTCCGCTCTAACCTTACTATACCTCCACGTGCGCCCTCCGGGTTCTTTACTATACCTCCACGTGCGCCCTCCGGGTTCTTACTGTGGCACCACCCTCCGGTTGAGCATTCCCTTGCACATTCGAACACCACCGGCCTGCGGTGCATTGGGATTCAGCAGCGCATTTTCTCGATCGTGGCATTCGGAGGGTGATCTCCGTGGAGACCACCTCCGGTTACGCATGCTTATGTTCTTGCTACAGCCTCCACTCTCCGGGTGGTTACCGTCGAAGGAGGAGGCGGGTATAGCGTGGCAGCCACCCTCCGGTTGCGGATTCCTACCCCCTCGCCATCATGAATGGATTTATGAGTCGCTCTTGAAAAGAGCGGTTGAGGGGGGGGGGGGGGGGGGGGGTCTCCGGGTGGTTCCCGTGACGACCACCCTCACGTTACGCATCCCTCCGCTTTCGTCGTGCGGCCTACCCTCCGAGCGGTTTCCATGGCAACCACCTTCCGGTAACATACGGCTGCTACAATTCGAAACCGAAGGAACGGGCACCCCAGCAAACACAAACCCTCTTCAGAATGTCCCCAAAAATAACCCATCAAGACATTTGGAATCTCTTCATGAGGTGCTCATTTTCCCCGAACATACCCAAAAAACGTTCCCACAACCATGAAGCAGTGTCCAAAAAGTTGTGCATCCCAGGAAAGGCCCTAAAAGGTTACCTCGTAATTTCTCGGCTGTGGTTTACGCACTGAGTTTTTTTTTTGTTGTACAGCATGACATCATCATGGCCTGTTGCAATAGCTTGCGATGTTGCAACAGGCCACCCAGTAGGCAAGGCAACCACAGCGGTGGCCTGGTGGTCTGAGCATCCGCCTCGCATGCGGGAGGTGCGGGGTTCGATCCCCAGTGAAGCAGGGTCCCACCGGTGATACAATGGGTACAAGCTTTTCCTGGCCTGGTGCTCGGCTTATTTAGGGTGAATTGCTTGGGGAATGGATCTTTGACCCCACTTTAAGCGAACGAAAATACCTTGCGTCATGGCGCTCTTTGGCCGCAGATGCCCTTGCGGCATAAAAATTCATAATCATCAACAATGGGGACGGTCATTCAACGAACACCTCAACAGACCAGAAGAAGAAGAAGCCCTCGCAGTTAACTCCTTAAACTTCCCCTCACGGGCGCAGGAGTACCAGATCCTTGAGATTACTGACAGGAAAAGCAGAAGCTAAAGAGAGCATATATGGTTACGCTGGCGTAACCGCTCGTCAAGGAGGCACCTTAGATTGGACGCTCTCTCAAGTGATTGCGGCATGCCATGGAAGCTTCCATCGCTGAGTTGGTTGAGCAGATAGTAGCATGTGTCTCAGAATGCTTAAATATCCTTCTGGCGGCACAGCTTATGCATGAGCCATGCAGGCTGGTACGGCCCTCTCACAATACCTATGCCCTGTCAACTTGCCTAGCTTTCCATACCTGAAACGTCTCAGCCCCAGGAACGAACTACTGCCCCTTCCCCTGCAGTTAGTTTCGGTATTTCATTGGTTTTGGAATCGCCTGTGATTGAGAGATGATAGATCCTTATGAGCGGGTTCTAAAAACTCAGTGGGTCCCCCATGTCTAACCCGTCTTCTCCGCGTCCCTAGCCCAAATAAAAGAAGCGGCAGCTAGGCACTTAGCCAAAGGAAACCATTTTGAAGCAGGCAGTTGCTGCTGCCAGGCTGTCGTAACCATTGGGCCGTTCAGAATTCCGCAGTGGAACTGTCGCGCTCTTCCTAAAGATTCAGCACATTGAAATTGCCTTTCTTCTCAGATCAATCCGGATATAATAGTTTTGCAAGGAACCTGGCTTACAACCTAAAAGCACTTTCATTTACAACATTATTGATAATTTGGACTAGATCGCCAGTCAAAAAGAAAAGTTTTGGTTTGTCACAGGGTTAAGATTTCTTTTCAGCAGTGACTCGAGACTGTGAGACACAAGGAAGCTTGCCTTCTGAAAATTTTGAACTCCAACAAGCGTCTGTGTATTGAAAATGCTATGCAAGAAAAAATAGCTCGCAAACTTGATTTTGACTGCGAATGGGTTGTATCCACATTTCCATTTTTCTTGTCCGACTGTCGCGTAGTGACCGGCAGGATTTTGTTCCAGAAGAACTGCTATAAGTGTGGTTCTGTCCCACAACAAAGCAACGCTTACTGCTGTCTAGGCCGCATAGATTCCTGAGAAGCAAGACGTGCAGGCCCTTCGAGACGGCGGTCCTAACGCTACCGAAGCTGCAGGCAGCCCCCGCGTTCCTGACGGGGACGCGTGCGCCGCCGATAGCGGAGTTAGATGCGCAGTGTCCTAAAAGCATGCCATCAAGGTCAGAGAATTATTATCCTGGCTTAGTGTTGCCTACCCCCTAGAGGAGATTACTGTTCAGTCTTTTGACAGCTCCCGCAGTAACTGCAGAGTTGTAGTTGCAGTTACGAACGATTACAGTTCATCATCATCATCATCATCAGCCTGACTATACCCACTGCACGGCAAAGGCCTCTCCCATGCCTCTCCAATTAACCCTGTCCTTTGCCAGTTTCGGTCACTGTATCCCCGCAAACTTCATAATCTCATCCGCCCACCTAACTTTCTGCCGTCCCCTGCTGTTTGCCTTCCCTTGGAATCCACTCCGTTACCCTTAAGGACCAGCGGTTATCTTGTCTTCGCATTACATGCCCTGCCCAAGCCCATTTCTTCGTTGAGGATTTCAACTAGGATGTCATTAACCCGCGTTTGTTCCCTCACCCACTCCGCCCTCCTCCGATCTCTCAACGTTACACCTATCATTTTCCTTTCCATAGCTCGCTGCGTTGTCCTTAACCTAAGCTGAACCCTTTTTGCTAGCCTCCACAGTTATGCATGATTATTCCTTTACGAATATTCGCGCAAGTAGCGAATATTCGTAATAAAATATTCGATTCGTATTCGATTCGGTAGCAAACCTGCTATATTGTGACGAAGACGACGAAGTTGGCAGTAGCGCGGGACGGAGCGCTCGCGCTAGGCCAGCGGCCATTAAATCATCTCATTGCCATCAGTCATCTCGTCTCATTTTTCTGCTGGCCGCCATGTAACAATATTGTATTAGAACAGTTTTGAAAAAGTACTGTTCACGCACCCCTATGCATTCAGTACTGAACTGAGTATTGGGCATTGTGGAGGATCTAGTGTGTTGGTTCATAACGCAGTTCGATAGGTGCAGCACGACGTGGGTAAAAGGGCAAGTTGACTGAAAGTAAGTTGCCTTGACCACATCTCTTTTGGTATACTGGCCGATCGAGAGATCAGCCGGCTTGCTTCACGCATGGCCTCCACACTTCAGGACTATAATTACGGCACCTTTCAAATAACGCCCCAAAATTAGCGTGAAGCACAGAAATAGCTGTTGCATCGTAGACGCTCAAAAGAGCAATGCATCAACTCCCCCCCCCCCCCCCCCCCCCAATCCAAGAAGAAACGAGAAAAGCAGTAAACAAGCTGAAAAGAAGCAGAGGATATTACAAACCTTAAGTTTGTACTCATTTTTTCAAATGTAATTGAAAACATATTCCTTTTCCAGATGAGAGCAGCTTCGGATATCGTCGGACGTGTAGCATCAGGTTGATTGAAGCGCGTTTGGAACCGTAGCCTTGTGGAGTGCAACAAAGTTGTCACATGCCTTTTTTTTTCTGCTGTTTATGCTTCAGCTAAAGCGTTGCCTCTTCTTTCGTTTTGTGGTCCGCATTCCCCGGCTTCAAAGGGCCATCGCTTGTGCATTTGGAATGGCTTACCTGGAGCCTTTAACTGAAAGTTAGGACAGGGAAGCCGGACAGAACCAGCTCACCAAGAAAAAAAAAAGAATTCACAGACCATCAGTAGTGCATCCCGTGCGTGGCACTTTCATAGATGGGACATCACATGTTTTCTGGAACAGCGGACGGTACTGTCTTCCGTGTTCCCACATCCACACGCATGCGAACACCGACACATATATGCATGAACACACAAAAGGGTCAGAAGGCTCACCTTTTTATAGAAAGTCGTAAGGAATGCATTTCGGGAGCTCTGTCTAGAGTGCACACAAACGTCTTCTCCGCCTAATGTGGGTTTTTGCACGTTCGATTGGGGTCGGCGATTTCTAAATGGCGTCGCGTGGCTGTCGCATAATAAAAATGATGGTCGATTTGAGCAGTCAGACCTAATGCGAATTAGGTCGCTTCGGTTTGCACTTCGGACGCAATGGCGAGCGCAGAAAAAGGAGCAAGACGCGCGGGCAGAAAACAAGAATGGCGTGTAAAGCGCACCGCCGTCCTGTGCCTTGTCCGCGCGGTGTCGCCACTGGTGCTTGTTTGCAGTACTCAGAGACCGGTGGACTGCATCAGTGTCACCGGGAAACAGCACTCTCGCCGCCTGCGAGCTCGATGCCTCAACGCCTCACGGTTGCATATCGTGGACTTCAGAAAACGATAGACGATCGAAGAGGAGGCGGGAAAGAATTCAAGCTCATTTCGGAAACGTGTGAATTTTTTTCTTTCTTTTTGTGCGCTCTTTTCAGTTTGAGTATTGATGATTTGATTTGCCATTGGTGATAACTGACACACGAAGAAGGCTTCCTTTTCTTAGCTGCTATGGCAGAGTATAAAGCGAAATTATGTGTATATGCATGATTTATAGTACAGGAATGTGCAACAGACGGAGTCAATAAACAAAATTGCAGTGGCATCCGCATGTTGGTTTTTGCGACACGACCACAGGCTGCTCTGACGCGTGGGCGATGAACAGCATGCATGTGATGCACATAGTAACACCAGTACAAAAGAAACGTTGTTTCTTGTATTGTTCTTCGTACAGCGTAGAGAGGAATATCTGTACGTTTACAGTCCGTACCAAAAATTCAGTGTTGCGCTTTGAGATCCCTGGGATGACGAAAGCAGTCTACAGGTCACGAAAGGCTGAGCTTCCGGCCGTGAGCCGATAACAATAAAACAAGTAGGGACGACTACCACGAATGGCCACAGAAGCCCGCGCCTCCTTCCCCTGCCCTCGCCCTCCCTCCCGGGCCCTTTCACGACGCTTCGCTTCCGAGAGGTAGGTACACCGACGCCAGTAGTATTACTGTAGCTTGCTACGTTAGGACCTGCGATGTGGAGGGCGCTAAAAATAAAAAAAGAAAGTATATTAAGGGATGAGTGGTAACAATGGGAGTAGACAGTGGATACATTCACAGTCGTGCGTTATTGGAGACGAAGATCCGAGTCTCCTCTCTCTTGAGGTTCTGGCCTCTACACACTCAACTAATCATTTCTCCCACGGAGCAGTGATTTCACCGCGTGCGCGCCCTTATGCCATTTAAACCCATTTTATTCGCTACACTCCTCTACAGACACACTGCGCGACTTCATCCTGTCTCGCGTGGCAGGGTACTCTGTGGCCGGTGTGCCACGCGGCCTCCCCCCACCCCGTAATCTCTTTTCATGACCACCCCTGAGAAGGATGCTTCACTGCACATTAACCTCCCATGCGGAGAGGCAACGCGTGCAGGAAGAGGAGTCGGAGCACGGCCATTGGTGTCGAGGACGGGGACAGAAATGGGGGAAGAAAGGAAAGGGGGCGAGGAATAGAAACGAGAATAAGCATGATTCGAAGTCCTGAACACACACACTTTCACAAGGGGAAGCACGAGAGATGAAGATTAAAGCACTAGTCATGTTATGAGAATGGTGGCTGTAGGAAAATAAAATAAAAGAAGAGGATGTAACTGTCGCACACAAAAGAAGGAACGGAAGGACGAAGAAAGAAATCAAATTCATGTTGGTGTGACTATTAATGAATTGAGCCAGTGTCTGATAATCCAGGGGCAGTGGTTATCCTCAGTCTCTGCACCTATATCGTGTCAGTTCATACCCGCGAGCGAAATTTTCGTTTTTTACACCTCCGCAAGGCGCCTGCCGGATGTACATTTTTAAGTTTGGTTGCCAGCGTAATGAAATTTAAACCATTTCAAAGGTTTCCGATCAGCTGTCGAACCATTATTTGAAGCGGTCGGGAAGAAATGAGCGCGGCGTTCCATACAGAAAGGCCGCGTTCGCGCGGCAGGTACGAAACAAAAGCGAACTGCCCCGTGGAGCGCGCCGACTCGGGGGAATCCCCCTCCCGCCGCCCTGCCCTCCGGGGCCCTGCGGCGGCAGTCACGCACAACACACGCTGAGCGCAAGCAGGTCCGTTCTTCCTGGCGTCCGCGCCCTAGACGAGCGTGGAGTAGGGCGGCGGCGGGGTCCGGCAGCGGCTGCCATCTGGCGGGAAGCCGTCGTAGGGCGGCGGCTCCGCGGGCGCCGTGGGAGGCTCGCGCACGAACGTGGAGAAGCTGGCCGACGCCTGCGGCGGGGTCTCCGGCGGCGCCGTGGGCACCACGGGGGGGCGGCCTTCGGCTGCAAAGGCCGGCTCGGTGCGCAGCTGGCCGAAGCGCAGCGTGTCTCGCACCTGCGTGTTCACGTGGTGGAAGTCCTCGAGCTGCACCGCATCCTCGGAGTCCTTGAGCGGCCGCCGGTGCCGGCAGCGGCGGCACACGACGCGCAGCAGCACGAGGGAGAAGAGCAGCAGGAAGGCAGCCACGGCGGCCAGCACGCCCTTGCCGTGCACGCTGCTCTGGGCCACCAGGAAGATGATCCAGGCGGCCACGGCCCACAGCACCAGCGCCAGCAGCAGCGGCAGCGCTCGCCTGTGCACGGGCAGCTTGCCGTCGCGGCCGGCCGGCACGAAGAGGATTGCGGCCAGCACGGCCGCCGCGCCCACCACCAGGAAGACGACGCCCAGGAGCCGCGTGGCGGCCGCCGACGCCCAGAAGCCACCGGCCGAGCAGCACACGGCGGCCAGGAAGCAGAAGCCGCTAGCCGCGATCTGCGGGGAGCTGCGCCGGTCCTCAGACTCGTCGGCCGCCGGCTCGGCCGCTGCCGGCGGGGGGCCGCCGGGCCGCCGCTCCAGCGAGCGCAGCACCGCCGGGGGCGCGCCCAGCGGCGACGAGGCCGCGGGGAACCTCAGGTCCATCGCTCAGGGCGCCATCGCCCTGCGCATGCAGCGCCGTCTTTGTCGTCGGTACCCCGGAAGCAAGCCCGCTGCCGAAGCAGGTCCGCAAGCGAATCAGAGTTATTTCTAGGCTGCATTTTCATTTAAATGTTTAATATTTCCCGTCTCCTGCCACCGTTTTACTCCTCTTAAGGGCATCAAGCGTAAGCTCGGAGCCTTTGCGGAACAAGCACAGGGCCGCGGCTTCAGCTTGCCTTGTTGTCTGTGGTACCACTACTTGTAAACTAAAGCTGCGGATACTTTCCATCCCGCCAAAACTTCCTTCGCTTGTGTGGTCTATTAAAGCGCATCGCGAGCTATACGGAAAGACGACAAGACTAGATCGAGGAACGCGTCAGTTTCGTCCTCTTCAGGAACTGCGTAAATGTAGTGCAAAGTCCATGTGGATATTTTTGCGCCGCTCATTCGCTGGAATATTGGTGCTCCTGCTGACAGTGGCGTCACTCTCTGCCCTTTTGCATCCTGTTTTCTGCGATGAATGAACGGGCATTAATAGTGGTGAACGTAAGTATAGCTCGTCCTCTCCCTCACTACCCCCAGCCGTCAAACGCGTTCTCCGATAAAGGTTGCATTTGAAATTTCTGTGCTGTTTAGGTAGATGCAACGGTTGTAATGAATGAAATTATGATATGTATGGAACTTTCGTCGTCTAATGATTGTGAGCAGTGATGAGAAACACTGAGACGTTTCCATCACTTCCTTCGGTACCATCCAGTTCTCTTTAGTTCCGGCAAGCGACTATTTTTTGTCTCATCGTGACGTATGTATAGCAAGTCTAAACCTCAGAAGTTCTTGAACGAACGTGCTCCCCTTTTCTCGACAACTTTGCACTGCCGATAGGATGAATTTGTCTATTGTTCAATCTGCGACCCATTCGCTGAAAGCACCTTGCTGAGATTTTGGTACGTCTTGTCAAAGTTCGAGAGCCGTGAAATTCGTCGTGTTAGGCGATGTGCATAACAATCGAAAGAAGGCTCTAAATGAGCCCACCGCGTTAGCAGGGCCAGTTGATAGGCTGTTAGAGGGCGTCCACCCAGCCGTCGTCGTCGCTGCGGCGCACTAGGTGGTTGCCACGCGCGCCTTACCTCTCAATCGTTTTCTTTCTATGCTGTCTGCTTTCTCTCTTCTGTATGCGTGGCTGTGATACAGGCCCACTTGGTGTCATTCGGCAGGCCCGTGCTCGTTCGTCTCCATTCTTCATGAAGTAACTTATAGCGATCCAACCAAATTCCATCTCGGCCAATAAAAACTAAGGATTTGAATCTATATCACCCATTGAAGCGCGCTTTTCGCCTCTTGGAGCAAGAAAACGTGCTCTGGATCGCCAATTGGGATATGCCGTCACCACTCAAGTGTAAATATTGTGTTTCTGTACGCCCAGGTCGGGGCTAAGAACCAAACGGACGCGACCATTCTGGATGGATGTATGGAAGATAGAAGCGTCCCTTTTGAAACTAGGTGGTGGCAATTGCAACCATGCTCCTCTTTTCCCCCTTCTGTTTCTTTAATTCTGTTTCTGTAAATTCGCCATTTTCTTTAAATACAATTTCTACTCCTAAACTCATAACCTTACGTCATCGCCATGCTTTTGAGCCATCTATCTTCCAATCGTTTTTAGTGCGAAAACACTACTTAACACGGTTGCAACCAAAAATCTTGTGTGAAGCCTCGGATTAACTCGGGTAAACTCGGACTAGTTCGGAGGAGCGTCGCGCAAGCTGCAGCCAATGGGAGGAAACTCAGGTAAGTTCGGAGGAGCGTCGCGCCAGCTGTAGCTAACGAGATGGTGACCTTGAAGGCGACCTTGGCACCCTCAGGGCCCCTTGCTTTCGGTCGTCTACTCGGTTTAACTACGTCAGAGCCCTATCACTTTTTTGCTAACTTCTACCGCAGGTTCATTCACGTGGCCTCTGTCATCTCTAAACCCTGGGGCCTCAGGGAGAGTGACTGTGCCTGCATCGAGATCCGCATGGATACCGCCACATTGTAGTATAAGATGTGCAATTGTTTCTACCGTTTTATTTTTGTAGCTTCGCGTTTCAAGACACCATGATTTACTTTCAGAGAGCAGGGCGCTGCCTCTTGAGTTATCATAGAAGAATCTCTTTCTTCATTTGACTTTTCCATTTTCTGTGTAGTTCTAGCTTCTTTCAAATTGAATTAGTTCAGTCCTTAACTTCTGCGTTTTTTACCTGTCGTTTAAGGCTCTTTATTTCTGTAAGTTTCTTGGTCATTTTCCGCCACTCTGAGTCAACGCTCTTCTTGTACAAGTTTTTAAAGCCCTAGCTTCTCGCCTGTTATCGTCCAGTTTCCTCAGGCGCTCTACATAGAGTATTTTACTCTGATGTTCCCCGTGCTTCGAAGGATGCTGAGCTTATGTCCTTCTGTGCTGCCCCGTATGCGTATTAGCCGTGCGCACCTAGCGCTAATCTTTCAACAGCTCTCTGATTTATTTCTAGTCCCAACTGAACTGAATAAAATTGTAAATTCACTTATATTTTTTTTACAAGCAATATCAGGCTTGTGGTTTTTGAGTGCGCTTTTATTTTTCTCATGAAGATAGTAACGCTATCCATACTAGGAATATCGCTTCCATTGTCAGCCGCTTCGCTACTGGTTTCATGGTGCTGATGTGGTGGCGTCTCGGGAGGTTTTCAAAATGCTGCAATAAATATTCTGTCAAGAGCAATTTGAATTTTATCATCATCATGGTAAAGAAGGAGTTCGTAATCATTTGCAATGCAGCACGCCTTACAAAGGATTAAAAGTCAGTGACAGGTTATGGCACTACTCAGTAAACCAAAATTCACCTGAGAGCCACTCAGTGTCCTCCGGTGATTCAGTATATAGGGTTTGCTTAATCAAACTCGGGAATAGTTTGTCGGAAATATGCACGAATGCTCCTCTGTTTGGCGCCAGCGTACTGCCTCGACTTCGCAGGAAAATGAACGAAGCTTTAGTTTGAGAAATGTATTCATCGCATTTTTATATCCACTTATTCTCAATTTCCCAGGCCTCAATTTTCTAGATTCTCAGGTCTCAAGAACTGCTTTACCCATCTGTGAAGGTGTTTGAAGCAGCCGCCTATAGATGGCCAGGCGTGCTTAAAAACTCGCAGTAGTGCTCTAATCTGCGTATGTAAAAAAAAAAATGGCTAGCGCCGCAACGTGGCCCTTCCCGTGATGCAGAGTTGCACTCACGCTCTTTAAACCGCGCCTCGAAGTGAAGGCCCCATTTAAACCCCGTCACTGATGAACGCTTTGACGAAGACAAGCTCTCTTGTCGGAACGTTCGCGAGAACCCTGAGGCTTTCCCCTCCCTTGTTCACCTTGTGCTACTCACACTCTATGTGAGTTGTTACTGAAAAAAAAAAAGCGCTTTTTCATAATTCGCGAAAAATGAAATACACAACCAGCAATTGTAGACAAAAAAAAAAGAAGCAACAATTGTGTTTTTGCCGCGCAAGGCAGTGTACGTAATCGAGTTGGAGGTCATGGCAGCAGTGTCCATTGCACGTCTCGAGAATTTTCATTCACCCAACTTTTCAATCTTGACTGAAATGATTTCTGTCCTATAATGAAACCCTGCACACAACGAAACAGCGCAACTAAAACGAAGGACCAAGAAAAAGAGAGACACGAACACGCGCTGACTTACAACTGACTGTTTTAATCGGAAAACCACATATAAATAATCTCTAATCGCTGCGTCACAGCCTCACGTCGTCATCGCAAACTACTAACATAGAAAAAAAGGAAAAACCATTGGCGAAAGGTAAGCACCTACAGGCTCGCACGCTTTTCCAACAGATATATCTCGCGCTTAGACAAGGCTATCGAGATTAGAGATTATTTATATGTGGTTTTCCGATTAAAACAGTCAGTTGTAAGTCAGCGCGTGTTCGTGTCTCTCTTTTTCTTGGTCCTTCGTTTTAGTTGCGCTGTTTCGTTCCTTAAAGATGCAATACCAACTCGCCCACTATGTTATGTTGCTACCAGGCTTAAATTCCTCACTGAATTTATCCGAGGTGTGCGTGAGGAATATTACGTAGCGTAAAGAAATTATAAATTGGCAAGTACCACCTCTTCGAGTTGTGTGACTGTTTCATCATTACATTTTGGCGTGCTAATACATGCAGCAAGCGATAATTGACGCCCTCTGCAACAAGAAAGCACGGATCTCTGCACGCAAACCGTCACCCTACTTTTCTTTTTAACCTTGAGAGGGCTCCGCGACAGGCTTCTTTCGAGCCATAAATAATGCACACAGGGGCGCAAGGTCAAATGGCTGTGGAGCCAGATTGGAGCGGTGGGTACGAGAACCACGCCCCTCCGGCGCTGACGAAATTTGCTATACACTGTCCTTTCCCTCCTTTGGAGGCGCGGGAACTCCGTAGGTTGCCACTTGGCCCTGACAGCGTGAGTCGAAGGAAGAAAAATATCTGGAGATGGAGCGATCCGCTCGTGTTTCTTTGTTCAAACTTGAAGTGTCTCTGGTGGACTTGTGCACCATCCTGCCACTCATCAGCCCTTTCACTCTGCCCTGCACGTAACTTTTTTTTTTGCTTGATTGTGCTTTCGTTTAATACCTTTTTCTTTTTTTTTGTTTTTGCCCCCTTGACGTCACGTACACGTACAAGCAAAAAAATAAACGAGAACAACGCATGGGCTTGTGGCTATTTTCGCACTGCCAGCGTTGCCTCGCTCATTTCACTAATTATTCAACGTTTGAGAATAAAGCTTTTTAACCGCGAAGTATAAGAGTGATTACCGCAGCAGCGACTTTGAGCTATACTGGAGTTCCAACTGCCGAAGTTCAGAGAAAGCAGTGAATTTCTCCCTCCGTCGATAATGCCATCCCCGCGCGGAGCTCGATTCTTAAAAGAGTGCGTCAAGTGCGCCAAAGCTATGCTGCCACCCGAGTTCGAAGCATTTACGTAACGGCGACGATGATGCGTTCGCAGCCGCTTTGCTGCACTCTCAATTTCCGTCCGCCTATAGCGCGCACGAAACGGGATGAAGTGCAGTGCCCACGCAAATGACGAGCCATAAGCGATTCACTGAGCTCGTAATGGCCATCGGAGGTGCGCATGTTTGCCTCTGAAATCGCCCCTAACTCCTTCGAGTTCCGTGCCCAGGCCGCGCAGAGGATCTACGCATGTGGCAAGGGCGGCGCGAACCTGCCGTCTTTGTAGTCGTGACGGCGGACGGACGGGACCGTGCGAGGGTCCAGGTGGCCGTGGAGGTGCCCTCTGCTGCGCAGCAGCACCTAGCGTGACCTGCGCCCATCACCGCTCGGGGCCCCGGTGGAGTGGCGCGCTGCCACACCCCCGCTTCGTTTCTTTGCTTGCCATACGGCGGCTCCGGTATGTGCGGTAGGCCCTCAGCGGATTCCCGTGCCTCGTCACCTATACGAACAGCCCTGACGTCAAGCAGAATCCATTGTACCCGGTGCGACGCGACCCGCCTTTCTCGTCGTCGCTGTGCGAGCAAGGACGAAGCCACGTGCTCTTGACGTAAAAACGCTTTTGCTAGCTTTTTTTTTTTTTCAGTTCAAGGCTGCACGCTGTGACTGAGCTGATGACAGAAAAATTAACGAAAAGACCCAAAAACATGGCGCCCTTTTGTCTAGCACACAACAATCAGGGTTTGTAGTTTTTCTTTCTTCTTTCTTTCATCTTTTGCCCTTTTTAGCGACGTGCACCAAATTAGCTGCCAGGAAATTAGGAGAAGAGACCCACAGTATCAACATCACCCACATCGACAGCACGGCAAAGGCATTTCCTTTCAGTCTTAAGTTAGCAGTGAGCCACACTATGCACTTGTGAATACTTTGGTCCAGTGTCGTGTGAGCTGGTTCCACGAGGAAAATGAGAAGGCTTCGAAACAAATCATAAACCGCTCCGCCGACAATGCGCTTATTATCTCTCTTGATAAGTCAGAAAAGCACAGAAAAACTCGTCTCTGGCAGTGGACCCAAACATGGAACGCTTCATGGGAATTAAACGCCCAGCGTGCTCTCGTCACAGGCCATACGCTGTGCGAACAGGCCAGCATAGATGTTAGGCTCAATAGCTTTCATTAACCAGCGGCGCGTTCAGAACACTGCCTCCGATATGAACCACGCGACGATTTCATGTTCTGATAGCGCTGCTACAGCGTACGCTTGGCAGCGATAGCGTGGGCAGTGCGGTCGGAGGCCCTAGGTGTTTCTTTACCGCCACTTGGTCTCTGTAGCTCCACCTTACGCGCTTCTGAATAAAATAAGGGCATTGTCTAATATTCATTTGCACGCCTAATTTTATTTAGGCATTTATCGGCATTCACTGCGAAAGCAATCATTTGTACCGCTGTGAAAGCACTGCCTTTTGCGGCGAATTTTATTTTGCGGTTTCCCATCTGGACCATGGGAACAGACTGGAACTGAGAAGCCGCAAAGCAAGGGCAAAACTTCATGCACAATACATGTGCATGAAGTGTTCCGTGGACTGTATATTACGCAAGCGCTTGAGATACGCACGTTATATCAAACAGCTGTAAAGACTCACCGCAGCCATGCCTCGCCTCGCCGAAGCCACACGCACTCCAACTCGTCGCACACATTTGCGGCACGACTTCTTCACAAGATGCGGCTAAAATGCGCGCATCTGCACGATTGCCGGCTTATTAATCAGCTGCGTCTTAACCATGGTCTCTATGACCGTCAGAATGTAGTCGCAGGGAACGCCGAATACGCTTAAACAAGGAATTCGCGCACTTTATGTTTGAGTCGCAACCCAAAAGCATTTTTGTCGCTCGTCAATACCACCGTTGTCGGCCGGTTGCCATATCAATATACGATAGTGACCAGTCTTCTTCCGCCACTATGCCCAGACCTTTCCAGGTACCTGAGATGCGTAGAGTCACGCACAACGTATCAGCCATTTTTTTCTTCCTGCTCAACAATACGCCAATCATCTCTCTATTTCGCCTCTATGCTGAGAGAAGGGTACGAAGTGACCGCGGAGACAAGTAGACAGAAGTTTATGTTGATAAACTCCTGCTGCATCAACTTCAAGGCCTGATGCCATCCGTGTTCAAGAGACATTCACGTGAAAAAAAAAACAAAAAACATCAACGATGGGTGGTAGCGAGCCAACCTCATATAAACATCGTGTCTTGCTGTACGAATACTTCTCCTCTCACACGCAACACCACGTCTTTAGCCTATCCTAGGAGTGTCTCCTGACCATCGTGGAAGCTTGCAGTAACCTTGCAGAAGCTACCTCAGTTCCAGCCTTGATTCCCATTACTGGAGACACGTCATCTTAGTCGGTGCAGATAAGAAAATACAGAAATACAGGATTTTCGTGCATTCAAATCACGTTTTACGTACCGTCGTCTTTGCGACACGACCTTCGCGTCCGCGAATCCCTAATTTAGGCTAGATGATGACTAACTAGCACCTGAGAGAGCGAGCAAATATGTGCTCGATATCCGCTTAGAAATATTTTTCGTTTGTTACATTGCCGCAGTAAAAACGCGAACGGTATCGCTGATGGCATCATGATTTAATTCTCAGCATTATCACCAGTGCGGACTGCCTCCCACAATCACCTATGCGCGGTCAGTGAGGACGCTATGTGCTGGCGGCCAGAGATAAACACTGTTTATATTTGCCACCATTTTTCCTCACCAAAAGAAACGTCCTCATCCCCCTTCTCCTCAAAATTGTGTGGCCCTGTTCATAAAATCTTTTACTCAAGTGAAGTTTGTCATTGGACGGCGGCGAATTCCCTCCTATAGCTATACGACGACTAGCCATCGTCTTGCTCGTTCCCCCAATTGGCCAGCGCTCGTGCATCGGCCAGTTCAGCAGCATTTGTACGCAGACGAACCTTCGCGAATCTGGCTCCTGATTTGCCTTCTCAACTCATCGCGTGACTATAACAGTGTAGTTCCGTCCCGGTGCTATGAAATTGCCGCCCTCGAGAGGGATGGCCAGCTTGATAACAGAACGTTCGTCAATGGTGTCAGACGGCTTGACGTTACACTGAAACTTCAGCGCGCGCTGCGGCTGCGATGTGCATGGTCGCGAGGTGAGGCTCGTTTCTTTCATAGCGACCGCCGTCTGAAAGCTCACATATCGCACTTTTATCCAGCGGTTCGGCTACTTGGGCTACTTAGATTATCCTAAGGCTACTAGCAGAAAGAAAAGCTCGTCGTATGCGAAGCCAGCGGCCCCATCACAATTGCCAGCATCAACTTCCTACCGGTACCGCTGCCTGTGTTCTGTGTCCCAGAACACAGAACGGAGCCCTGGTTTTTCACCCAGGTTGATTTTTTATACTTTAATTCCCCTAAAGTTTTTTTTTTATTTGTAATACTGCATTCCGAATGCTTAAATAGTTTAAACTACTTCTAATCAAGCAGTCTGTGAACAGTAAAAAACAAAAATAATGGGCGGTCTGTTTCAATGAATTCGTAAAAACCTTCTGGGCGTCTTTGACCTAATGATGATAATTTTCTGGTTTCTGTTTCCGCCAAAGACCTCCGAGCGTCATACGGCACAGTGCCCCGCATGTTAGAGTACTTCGGGGCTGTGCTAAAACAGACTTTCGTTGTAACAAGCGTGGAGAGCCATAATAGACACTGTTATTGTACCTTGTTTGCGTCCGGTCGGCGTTGGTCGCTCACAATGTCCGGATAGGAAACGAAGGTATATCGAGTTCCCCGTCTACCACCGCTCAACAACATGCGAAGTTCTAGCGGCGTTCTCACTGGAGTGCTCCATGTAATAGCCGTGTCAGCACAAAACACCTTTCGCTGTCCCTCTATCCACGCCCGTGTCCACCGCTACTTGTCCTTCCTTTGCTTATCCTTCCTCGCTATTTAACGTATCTAGGTATTCGCACCGTTACTTCCGAATTTAAATGCGATAACATTCAAAGCCTCTTCCGGAAAAAAAAAAAATGTCTCGTTAATCATAAAATTCGCCCATTGGCTGGAGGGAAGTGACGTCATCAAAACAAAAGTTACGTCGCTTCCGGCAAAGACATCATCCGCTTCTAAGGCTATCGCATTGCCAACACATAAAGTAATTAGACGTCCCTGTGAGTTTTTTTAACACACCCAGCGTCAAGTTTGAATAATTTCAGCGGAAAACTTTCACAATAGACGCCTATTTCTGGTTTGTGCACATCTCATCAATGACGCCATGGTAGTACTGATTTGAACGGAAATTTGAGCGAGTTCCATCGACTTATTTTTCTTTTCTTTCATTTTTTTCCCCCTTAATTTGGCATTGCTCCGATTACTCATCATGCTCGCGGGCTTCCTACGGATTTTAGCAGCTTCCTCGCAGGGCTTCATCTGAATGGTTTTTAGCTACATAGAGAACGACCGCAAGAGTGCATGCCATGATGCAGAACCACTCAGCAAATTGGGGCCGCCCTCACAAATCTTCTCGAACGTCACAGCGTTGGCCAGTCATGACGGCCATTGAGGCGATGGCCCAATCATTGTGACCAACGAGGTCTGTCACGAACCGCACTTACGTGAGAAGAGTTTTGCGACCCTCGGCTCTGGCCCCTAAAACTCCACCGAGCGCTCGAGTAATGCAGGGGCACACAGCTCAGCCCCAGCTCGGTCAAAGAAGCCATGAATTTTTGACAGAAACTAGAGCAAGAAAGTGCAAGTTCAATGAGGACTTCGAAAATAGCCTTATTGTCTTCACAAGAAAAGTTTAAAGCTTACGCAATAATTGAAAACGGGCTCACAGTCAGCTGCCCCGAGTTGACGGCCACGCTGGCAGAAGTGCGTGTTTTAAATTATTCGACGTCCAGATAAAACTCCCTGAGTGAGGAGGCGCTTCTACGACTGTAATAAAGCTACAATTACTGCAAGAAGTGTCTTGAAAGCTAGAGACTGGCGTGTTTTGTTCTGCCGTGGTTGGTGCACGCCGTCCGCTGTGTTGACACTCGCGTGTTCAGTATATCTCACGAACGGATCCTGTCTAAACAGCGATTTAAGAAACTAGACGCCTCACATGCGCTGTGCCCATCTTTTCCTTTTGTGGAACCTCACGCTCTGCCAGAACAGCAACCAACTGCCTCAGTAAGCTTTTTCTTTCTCTCCTGCAGGTTCTCAGAAGTACTTGCATCCGAAGAATTCAAATGAAGTTCGAAGTTGCAGTGTCGAAAGTTACAATCTATATCAGTGGTCATGTTCTTTTAAGACATCGATTCGTTTAAGACAGCCAGTAGGGTTCCACTTAGAGGCCTGTTGAGAATCGGGGGTGTTTCGAGAGTGCTATCCGGAGGTTGCTTGTAGCTTGTAGGGCAAGTCTGTACGCTAGTGTGTTCAGTCTAGCAACTAGATAGAGTCTATTATCGCTTACAGTTACTTACGGTTAGCGTCTTTCAGTGAGAGCATCACTTGATGTAAAAAAAAAAAAGCGGTAGAGACAAAGGTGTCTTTAGTCAGTGTAGGAATCGCAAATATCTCTCCAGCGACGCAGTTCTGAATAATTGTGTGCTTGTTAATGCTTGTAACTAGAAATGACTTTGCATGGTGCAAACGTTAAATGTGAGTTGTCTATCTAAGCACACGACTTGATCACGCTGCGAGCTAAGCTAGCTTGACGCAACGCCGCGCACGCATAAATGAAGTCGGCTCCTGGTCTTAGACGGACGCGCCTCTTAATTAGACATTCGCACGCTTTGCCGTCGCCCTTAGCTCGAGTCTGTTTGCCGCACGAGAGCAGCCCTTAAATAAAACAACATACAAGGGAAATGAAGAAAAGACGCGCGGAGCGGCGCGGCCTAATTAATCGCCACAGGTGCGCGAACAGGTCGCCAAAGGCGAATGCGGCTGATTCAGGCTTTTCACACGGGTGGCCCGCCGCGGCGCGCCTGGCAGCGCTCTGAAGCTGTCGCAAAAAGCCTACGTTGTCCGGGTAATTCGTAACCCGCTCAGACGAGGCCGTTAACGATTCAACATGTCAGCCGCAATCTTGATTCCCCCGGTCCAGATTTCCGCTGCGCCTCTTTTGTGCCACTTTCCGCCTCCCCTCGCGCGTTGTCGTCGTTAGCTCCTCCCCTCCGCCGTTCGCTTGACCCGTTTCTGCGCCTCCTTCCCTGTCGCCGAGCAGCGCTGGTCCGCGAGATGCCGGATCCCTCGTCCGCCGCCCTCCTTCTGCCCGCCAGCGGCGGGTGTTTCATTTCTCTTCCGAGTGCACCTATTTACGACGTCAGTGGGCGTTTAGGCCTAATGCTTACGCACACTACCTCTTCCGCTTCTCTCGAGAGTGACGTAGCGGTGATGGGATCTCCGGGAAAAAAAGACGAATGAGCGTAGCCTGCGGAGGCTGCTGTGCACGCGAACGGAAGGCTCCTTTTGTTTTGCCGGGCGCAGAGGGCAAACCCACGAGATCCAGGAAGTGAATGGAAGGTTGTGCAACGTGCGCGCAGACACATACACTCAGGTGAATGGGTGTACGCGCATCACTTCCTCCCTTCGGGATAGCTCCTTTGGGTGCACGTACAGCGAGGGGAGATAGGGAGGCGGTCAGCTTCGGCCTCCGCCACTCAAACCCTGCTCGGCCGCCAATGCGAGTCGCAGAACAAAGCGCACCGGCCTCACCTCGGAGCTCTCTGTCGATGGTTGGGGCGGCGATCAGCGCTCGAGCGGTGGCCTGCCGCCACCGCCTGCTTCCGCCCGGCCCGCCGGCGGCGCAGCTCCTCTCATCGTCCCCCGCGCGGCGCCCGGGTTTGCGGCGCGATGGCGTGGCTCTCGACGCTGGCTCGCGGCGACGTCCCGCAGCTGGCCTCGACGCTGGGCGATCCGGAACGCTCCGTCGCCATCACCGGCCTGCGGATCGATGGCCAGCACGCGGTGTGCGTGCGTGTGCTGCGACGCCAAGGCGTGGCCGCGCACTCCTCGGCCAACGCGCTGCCTCGGAGCGCGATCTCGGCCGCGCAGGGGGCGCTCGCACCGTCGCGTGCTGCACCGCTGCCGGGCCAAAACCGGCTGATTCCGCGCTCCGCGGTGTCAGCGGCGCGGCTGGCGAGAGGTCACTTTCTGACTGTTCGCCTTTGGTGCCTCAGCCCCACCTGGCACCCTCAAGGCGGTCAAAAAATGCTTTTCTTCACTTAGCATTTGCTGTTCGCATGCGTCCTACTGTTCCCTGCCCTGAGTAACGAGCTCTTCTTTAATGCAGATTTGGGCGAAATTCTGGGAAATGATTTCTTCTAGGACACGATTTCGCATGGCATTTTAGTACGGTGGCACAAGTGGCCACCTGTGGGCACTTGCGCTACGCCGTGCAAACTGTTATTCACTTTACGTCGTACAGTACTGTGTCATTGCGCATTGCGCCTAGCACCCAACTCTTTGACGTTTTATTCCCTTCATTTTGATAAAAGAACGCTACTGCTTCGGCATTCCCCGTTTGTCAAGTAGGAAGCTCGGGCAAGCGGTTGCATTTTGCTAACTCGCTTTACATTACTGTTTGCTTTACCGGCAACCTGCTACAAGTTAAGTCCTCACGCTTTTTTAAGCGTGTAATTTTTTTTCTCTCACAGTTTCCTCAACGTTACCAACACATGTATTCACAACGCGTTAAAAAAAAAATCATGTCGCTAAATCAGAAGGTCCGTCAATAGATGTTGTGGGAAGCTTTTAATCTGGATCTAACTGGGGAAATTCAAGTGCGTGAAGTTCAGTGCACGCCTGAATCTTGTCACAGAATAACTGGCCTTTATCTCTCTTTTCCCAACTTCGGCTCACCGCAGCAGAAATTCGCAGGATTTAAACACTTTACGCCGCCACCTTTGTTTATCTTGTAAAGCGTGCTTTACCCCAAGACGAGACTTAGTGCGAAAAAGCCATCGACTTAAATGCAGGAGACGGGACCACGTAAATGGGAGGGAGGCGATGTGGAGCTGAAGGTTCACCTTTTGAAACACTGCACAGATATTGATGAAATTTTCGGGCATGGTGTGTCCTTATGCGATTAGTAGAAAACCGAAATTACGCTATTGTTCCTGGCGCTTGAAGAAAGTTGTTCGCATCGCAACGAGCTGGTGAATTTGACGGTAGCCAACCTACGCTCTGCACCTCAGCATGTCAAGCTCCTCGCATACAAATCATTAGTCAGATCAAAATTAGAATACGCATCTCCCATCTGGTCTCCAAAGCAAGCATATCTCTGTAATTCAATTGAAGCAGTTCAAAACCGAGCAACTAGATTCATTCATTCATCGTATTCTTTTGATATCAGCATATCATCCCTCAAATCACAGTCCAGCCTACCTACCCTTGCTCATCGCCGCTGCATTGCTAGTTTATGTTTGTTTCACAAGTTTTTTTACTCTGAGCTACGACAGGAACCCTACATCTGCGCACCACCACCACGCATCTCCCTCCGCACCGGCCATCAGCAGCAAGTGTCACGACCTCGCGCCCGCACCACTACATTTTCTTCATCATTCTTCCCCCGGACCGCGGACGACTGGAACGGCCTTCCCCGAGAACTTGCTGCTATCACATGCCAATCATTGTTCATCGAAGAAATCACGCGTGTACTTGCTCAGTGATAATCTTATATTTGTATAACTTTCAACTTATTTGTTAGTCATTCTGTTTTTCATTTCTGTGTGCCCCACCCCTTATGTAATACCCTCTAACGAGGGTCTTTAAGGTATTAAAGTGAAGTGAAGTGAAGTGAAGTACAGAAATCAAGAGAAACACCGGATAATGTTTTTTTTATTTGTTGTGTTGATCTGTGTGGAGTTAGTAGCGGTCTCTTTTTTTTTTCAACCTGAAAGATAATTGATTGTAACGTAAAATAAAAAAAAACGTCACAAGGGCGTGTAACGCGAATGTTTGCGCGGTATTTAAGAAAGAAGCCGCCGTGCTACGGGCCGGAGAACTCTTGTACCCATCCTTGTCCCTCAAAGTGCTGTGAACCGACCATCTGCCGCATCCAACGCGAACACTCAAGTCATTGAGCTTTTTTTTTTTTTTTTTGCCATAACAACGTGACAACTGAGCATGACAAGTACCTTATCTTGTTGCCCAGAAAGTTTTGGCCCAGAAAAAGCCAGTTGGCTGAGCACTATAAAAGCGGTAGTTTTCATAAGCGTGCAGTTTGGCTCAGTAATGCGAACTTTTACAAACGACTTCAGATTTGAGCAACTATACTTTTGTATGACTGATTTTTTTCCCTCAATATAAAACACTTGCTGCGCAGGTAGAACCTTCTTCTTCTATGCGATGGTGCTCATTGCTATTGCTTGCAGTTTCTGTCTCTTATATTTCTGTTTTTGAAGTGGGGAGTGACTTTGGCCTTGTGCGGAAACTCCTGACATGAACTGAACTGTAAATATAAGTGGCGTAGACAGTAATTAAATCCAAAGCACTATAAAAATAAATACTAGAAATTTCTCCTCGAAGGTCACCTGATGCTTTTCTGGTAGTCACTGACCTAGTTTCGTTTTCCCGGCCTAATACACCTTGCAATGCTATGATTATATTGATTTTTGCTTCAGTTTTTTTTTGTGTGTGTGTGTGAGTTTTTCCTGCATTTTTGGCAAAAATCATGAAAAAGTCGTAAAGAGCAAAAACAGACTACGATATGCCCATTTGCCACTGCGCTAAGTAGTAAGTGGTTATTTATTTGCATTTGATATGGAAGGTAAAAGATTATTTGCTGCCCCGGCATCTGCTATCGCGACAGTAAGCACCTGAGCTGGGGCAACGAAATAAAGGATAGCAGGCAGTGAGTAGAAGTGAAAGAAAAGTGGTGGGACAGTAGAAAGGACAGTTGAAAACGGTTTTCTGGGCACTGCCAGAGACGTCTTGCTCGCCACCTTCACGGAAAAACGCTTCATTTTCTATATTTCATTTTCCATATAATGACCAAATTTGGAAGACTCCTTTTTCTTATCAGACTGTGAACCTGTTAAGACTAAAATCCAGAAGTTAGTTGTTTTTTTTTTATCAGAATCACATTATTTGTAGCGCAACGCCCTTTTAAGGGGGCCGCTGAACATAGTCTAAATATTGTCAGATGCAAGGAGCGTACCCAAATTCTTTTGAAGGGATCCGCCCTCTAGGAACAGGAATGTAAAAAGAGAAGAAGAGCCGCGGCAGTGAGGAAAAGTCAAGACAGAATAACTGGCCTTTATATCTCTCTTTTCCCAACTTCGGCTCACCGCAGCAGAAATTCGCAGGATTCAAACACTTTACGCCGCCACCTTTGTTTATTTTGTAAAGCGTGCTTTACCCCAAGACGAAACGTAGTGCGGAAAAGCCATCAACTTAAATGCAGGAGACGGGACCACTTCAGGTCAGGTCATTCGGGTCTACTGCTGTTCATATAATAAAAATATAATAACAACAAAGTGCATAAAGAAAGTAGAATCTTTCAACGACCCTCACATTTCTCCCCGATGTTTCTCTGTTGGTAGGATTGGAAGGTTAACACCGGAAGGCTTACATCACCCCCCCCCCCCCCCCCCCCGTCCTTCCCCCAACCTCGCCTCCTGTCCAGGCTTTTCTCTTCGCAATTTTGGGAAATTGGGTAAACCGTCTTTTCTTTTTCTCTTTTTCGCTGCCTTCTCGATGCGATTTGAACAGCGCTCACCTCCACAAAAGTTTGAAGCGAAATGGAAAGTATCACCCGTAGTGTTATTTTTATTAAGTTCAGTTCGCTTTCACTGTCTCGTTTCAGTTTTTATCGCATGCGAAAATATATTTTTGGATCCATATCCTGAGTAACAAGGAACTAGGTTCATATTGGACGCCTAACCAATCAGAAAGGCAGCGCCCAATCTGGCTGCCATCTCATTTCCGCTGCCGAAAAACACCGCTGCGTTTCGACACCATTGGAGCGATACGAGCGTTTCTGGAGAAGGTTAAAATATTAAATTTATAATTTCGGCGATCTCTTTGTGCTTTCAGGCATCACAATGTATCATACTCTGCATACGAAGAATAAAGACCTCCTGCTTGATTAACGTCGCAGGTCCCCTTTAAGTTGCATCCTGGTCCCGGTTCACGGGCGCTGTCGCACGGGGTCGTAAATCGTAGCCATTCCGATGCGTCAACAACTTTCCGATGGGAGGAGCGAGTGCACATGCGCGTGGTCGCGTTTGACGGCAAACAACGCATATCCGACGCAAAAATTACTAAGCTATAACTAAGACAGAGTATTTTATTATGTAGTTTCACGTGCGATCGTCACATACCTGTAGTTTTCGTTCATTCACAAGGCGCTTAATACATGTCTAAGTTATCAGATACCTGGTCCTCCAAAAATTTCATTGCTTTGTACATTCGGTATTGTCACGTGGTGATGACAACGCCGGGAACAGTAGACGAGCATACTAACGTGAACTCTTTATTGGGTTGACTTGGGCCCACAAAGAATTGAACAACTTGGCGCCGGCGATAGTACCAAACGTGCTCGGTTGTCGTCGAAGAACAAAATCCCCGCCGCTCTTGGCCCTCCGCAGTTAAAGATCGACGATGAACTTTTGAGATAAGGCGCGATAATCGCCCACGACTATCTCGAACAACGTACAACCAGTTGCGCGCGGCTACAGACATTTCAGATAAATCTGGTAGCATCTCCCGTGCCAACGGCTTTGCGCATCAAAAAATAAACATTACATAGCTTTGTGACATGTTTCCCCAATCTTAATTTCCCCTCACGTTAAAGCATATAAACCAACCAACCATTGCTTAACGAACTTTTAGATGCTGCTTTAAAACTTGAGCTGTGTAACGGAAAGTCGTTTAGCGTCGTGAAAGATGTCCGATTTTCTTCCATAATTAGGGTGTCTTTGGATAAAGCTGGGGTCAGTTAGGTTAGGTTATGTTAAGCTCTATTAGGTCCGGTGAGGGAATTAGGTTACTTCGGCTTATTTGCACTTTCCTTGTAACTCGAACACCGATAATTGAAACTCGAGGGACAAGGAAATTTTTTTTAGGGGGTGGGGGCTGGGGGGGGGGGGGGGGGTAGTTATTTAACCCTCCTCTCCAACCGCTGGAGCGGTCTGCAAAAAGCGGCTGCGCGGTACATGAATCCATCTTTCACGCTAAAATTACTCTTGGTAGAGATCTCTGATGCAAACGACTGCTCATCGTAATTGTACGAACAAAAACAACTACGTGGCTACTGTCTCTCACGTCTTGAATTAGAAATGTAATAGCGCAAACAGACACGGACAAAAGAGAGGAAACACACACACAAGCTCTAACTGTCAACTGAATTTATTCGTCGAAAGCCACACCTTTTATAGGCCGAAGGATCGTGAGAGAAAAAAATGACAAAAAAAAAACAAAAGAAGGGTTGAGTCAGAGCCATCAAATCGCGAGCGCATGCGCGGGTAGACAAGGGCATCACACTTCCGTTTATCTTCCATCTAATCAACAAGTAGCTGCATTAAAATAGTCAATCTCAGCCTGGTACAGAGATAAAGAAAGTTCGCTGATACACTCGCTGCCAAGTTTCTGTATGTGGTAGGCTTCTAGGCTTATCCGTGCTGTCCTGTCTTTACTTTTACCAAGAACCTTTGTCTCCTCAAACCGGGCCACGCATGCTCCACACTTATTTACATGTGCAACAAGATGCTTGTATTTATCGCTTTTGTTTTCTAAATTTAGGGCGCGATTCCCCTAGACGGTCGTTGACACAAAGTCCAGTTTGGCCTACATAAAACTTTCCACAAGACAGGGGAATGGAATAAACCACTCCAGTGGAACACCTTACAAACGGCTTCTGATGCTTTTTCAGGCACTCGCGCTTTTTTGCACTGCAAATCTGCGGACAGAGCTTTCCCAACTTGTTGGGAGCCGAGAACAAGACTGGTACTCCATGCCTACCAGCAACTTTTTAGAGGTTGTTCGAGATTTTGTGGAGGTAGGGCACAACTTTTCTGGCCTAAGGGCCTTTTGAAGAGCATCAGCCGTTTTTTGTCTCGTTCCACGTTTGAACTTCTGAAGGATGGCCTCAGAGACTGCTGTCAGAACCGACCAGGGAAACCCTGCAGCCACAAGCCGGCTTATCTGATAATTAAAGCTCTGGAACATCTGATGTGGGCACGATTTTTGGAGAGAAGATTCCAAGCATAGCGACGCTATTCCTCTCTTGGTAGTCTTCAAGTGCGCCGAGTCATACGGCAACAACTCCTTCTTTGCTCGTGGGTAATAGCTCCAGCAGACGTGTCCTTCACAGAACGTTAATTTAAGGTCTAAAAACTTTAAAACCGAAACTTCGGGCAGTTCATGGGTAAAAGACAAACCAAGACCGTGTTTGTTAAAAGTATCTAAAACATCACCTACTGTAGAGGGGTAGGTGATGGTCTCCTGCTTTGTTAAAAGTACAAAAAATCATCTACATATCTAAAAACTTTTAAAACTGTCCCCCCCGCCTTGAAATTCTCATCCAGCCACTTATCTACCTTAGCTAAAAAAATGTCGCAGAGAATAGGGGCTACACAGGACCCTATGCAAATGCCGTTTCGCTGCAAAAAAGGCTGGTCGTTAAAAACAATAAAAGTAGCATTCAAGTAAAACTGCAATAAGGCTAAAAAATTATCTACAGACAATCCTGCTAAGTTCTGGAATGACACGTCGCCGTTTTCCTCAATGCATTCCTTAACAGAAAGTAAAATCTGATCTTTGGGCACGGAATAAAAAAGGTCTTGAATATCTATAGAAAAACCAAAGCCAATGTCTTCATTAGACTTAATAAACTGTGCGACATCGATTGACTTTTTGGTGAGAAAGGGATCGTCCAAGACAAGGCTTTTAAGCTTTTTTAACAAGAATTGGCTGGCGTTTATCTGCCACGACCCTTGCTCACTGACAATGGTCCTAAATGGAATTTCCGGTTTGTGCGTCTTAGCTGTGAAGAAAGGGGTCAGGCTGTTACCCCTGCTATTAGTGATGTCCGCGGCGAGTGAATTCAGGTTTAACCTCTTGCAAAATTCAACGAACCTTGTCTTAATCCTAACTTGCCTTTTCTTAACAGGTACAAAATTCTTTTTCACAGCTGCCTGCGCTTTCTGACTGTAAATTTCTTGGGGTAAAACAACAAACCCGCCCTCCTTATCACCTTGTACAAGCATCAGGTTCTTGCTCTTGAAGAATGACACCACGCCATTAAAGGCACTGTCAGTACGTAAGTCAGAATGTCTTGCAGCAAACTTCCGCAGGCAGTCCACGCCTTCAAGAAGGCAGCGGTCCTGGTCTACGTCTTTCGCCTTAAGGGGCACTTTGCGGTTCACTGCAATCAGTTCATGTGCTGGAACACCAGGTTGCAAACCATATTTGGGACCCTTGTGCAAAAGATGCAGTATTTTCTTGGGCACAGAAGCATCCCCCAGAACTACTACATTTCTTTTTCCTTGTGCCTCTTTCTTCTGTCCCAAACACAATAGCAACTTGTTCAAGATCCATTTCCACCTGCACTCTGTGACTTGTGCAGCTAGGCGATTGAGAGAAGCGAACTTCTTCATCGCCAGCCATTCTGGGTGATCTTTCAAGCACATGGCGTGGTGTCATAATGGCGTGGTGTCATTTCTCAAGAGCAAGAACCTGATACTTGTACAAGGTGATAAGGAGGGCGGGTTTGTTGCAGAAGAGGGCAAATACGGGCTGGTTGGTACATGTTTTACGAATTGGAAAAACAGCGCAATCAAAGACGGGTTTGTTGTTTTACCCCAAGAAATTTACAGTCAGAAAGCGCAGGCAGCTGTGAACAAGAATTTTGTACCTGTTAAGAAAAGGCAAGTTAGGATTAAGACAAGGTTCGTTGAATTTTGCAAGAGGTTAAACCTGAATTCACTCGCCGCGGACATCACTAATAGCAGGGGTAACAGCCTGACCCCTTTCTTCACAGCTAAGACGCACAAACCGGAAATTCCGTTTAGGACCATTGTCAGTGAGCAAGGGTCGTGGCAGATAAACGCCAGCCAATTCTTGTTAAAGAAGCTTAAAAGCCTTCTTGGACGATCCCTTTCTCACCAAAAAGTCAATCGATGTCGCACAGTTTATTAAGTCTAATGAAGACATTGGCTTTGGTTTTTCTATAGATATTCAAGACCTTTTTTATTCCGTGCCCAAAGATCAGATTTTACTTTCTGTTAAGAAATGCATTGAGGAAAACGGCGACGCGTCATTCCAGAACTTAGCAGGATTGTCTGTAGATAATTTTTTAGCCTTATTGCAGTTTTTCTTGAATGCTACTTTTATTGTTTTTAACGACCAGCCTTTTTTGCAGCGAAACGGCATTTGCATAGGGTCCTGTGTAGCCCCTATTCTCTGCGACATTTTTTTAGCTAAGGTAGATAAGTGGCTGGATGAGAATTTCAAGGCGGGGGGGACAGTTTTAAAAGTTTTTAGATATGTAGATGATTTTTTGTACTTTTAACAAAGCAGGAGACCATCACCTACCCCTCTACAGTAGGTGATGTTTTAGATACTTTTAACAAACACGGTCTTGGTTTGTCTTTTACCCATGAACTGCCCGAAGTTTCGGTTTTAAAGTTTTTAGACCTTAAATTAACGTTCTGTGAAGGACACGTCTGCTGGAGCTATTACCCACGAGCAAAGAAGGAGTTGTTGCCGTATGACTCGGCGCACTTCAAGACTACCAAGACAGGAATAGCGTCGCTATGCTTGGAATCTTCTCTCCAAAAATCGTGCCCACATCAGATGTTCCAGAGCTTTAATTATCAGATAAGCCGGCTTGTGGCTGCAGGGTTTCCCTGGTCGGTTCTGACAGCAGTCTCTGAGGCCATCCTTCAGAAGTTCAAACGTGGAACGAGACAAAAAACGGCTGATGCTCTTCAAAAGGCCCCTAGGCCAGAAGTTGTGCCCTACCTCCACAAAATCTCGCACAGCCTCTAAAAAGTTGCTGGTAGGCATGGAGTACCAGTCTTGTTCTCGGCTCCCAACAAGTTGGGAAAGCTCTGTCCGCGCATTTGCAGTGCAAAAAAGCGCGAGTGCCTGAAAAAGCATCAGAAGCCGTTTGTAAGGTGTTCCACTGGAGTGGTTTATTCCATTCCCCTGTGCGTGCCGCCGCGGTGGCTCAGGGGTTATGGTGCTCGGCTGCTGACCCAAAAGACGCGGGTTCGATCCCGGCCGCGGCGGCTAGAATTTCTTTGGAGCAGAAATTCTAGAGGCCCGTGTACTGTGCGATGTCAGTGCACGTTAACTCTTCTCAAGAACCCCAGGTGGTCGAAATTTCCGGAGCCCTCCACTACGGCGTCTCTCATAGCCTGAGCCGCTTTGGGACGTTAAACCCCAATAAACCAAACCAAACCATTCCCCTGTCTTGTGGAAAGTTTTATGTAGGCCAAACTGAACTTTGTGTCAACGACCATCTAGGGGAACACCCCCTAAATATAGAAAACAAAAGCGATAAATACAAGCATCTTGTTGCACATGTAAGTAAGTGTGGAGCATGCGTGGCTCGGTTTGAGGAGACAAAGGTTCTTGGTAAAAGTAAAGACAGGACAGCACGGATAAGCCTAGAAGCCTACCACATACAGAAACTTGGCAGCGAGTGCATCAGCGAACTTTCTTTATCTCTGTACCAGCATGAGATTGACTATTTTAATGCAGCTACTTGTTGATTAGATGGAAGATAAACGGAAGTGTGATGCCCTTGTCTACCCGCGCATGCGCTCGCGATTTGATGGCTCTGACTCAACCCTTCTTTTGTTTTTTTTTTTTGTCATTTTTTTCTCTCACGATCCTTCGGCCTATAAAAGGTGTGGCTTTCGACGAATAAATTCAGTTGACAGTTAGCGTTTGTGTGGGTGTTACCTCTCTTTTGTCCGTGTCTTTGTTTGCGCTATAACATTTCTAATTCAATATGAACTACCAACTCGCCCAACAGGAAGTTTTAATGACGTCTCTCACGTCACTGCACTGGAGCTCGCACTTTTTTTTTTTTTTTACTCTGAATGAGTGGCAGAGGTTGCCGTACGGTAGTTTTCAGGCTCATGGATTTTTGTTGTGCTGAGTTGGGTTTACTGGCGCATAAGCATATGAGGCTATCATGCACCAAGCTCAGGGTATAGACAAAATATTTTTTGCAGAATTTTATAAAAGGTGTAGAACAACGGTGGTTTGTTGTTGTTGCTGTTGTTGTTAGTGGCTATTTATTAATAAAAAATAAAAATGGAAGGGAAAGATGTTGCTAGGCGCGGCATCTGCCATCGAAGCATGAAGCACCTGAGCTGCGGCTTGCGGGAATAAAAGGGCAGGGAGAGGGAAAGAAAGGATGGGGGTAGGGCGGCAGTATACACTATGTACAAATACAGGATATGGAAATACGTTTGGAATGCTGCGCCGCGCATGGTTGTCAAGAGTACTCGGTGCGCGGGCGTGCAAATTGCTTGTGGGGGAGGAGCTGCCGATCACGGCCCACATGCCCGCGGCCCACGCCTATTAAGTTATTTCTACCTAGTTCATAAATAACTAAAATTCTAGAAATGGCTGTAAGTAGAAGCTTCAAAGGTTGGTAACCTCCGTGACCATCCTTGTCTGCGCAATAATCACGAGGCTCCTAACAACCTCAGCCTCCTTCTCAGTATTGAGAAAGTGGCTGAGGTAGGTAGCGAAGAACGGGGTCAGAGAATTAGAGTTTTTCAAGGACACCGGCTTCCCTAAAAAAGCTAAAAACATAAGGCATATCAACAAGTGAATCTTCACCTAAAATCAAGGCTGGATGTAAACGAATGTGTTCTTTGTAAAATGGGGTAAAATATTTTTCCTCAGTGATTCAAGTTTTGTGCATGAGAATAAGATGCGGTTTACTATAAGTTCATCTCTGCATTTTTCACGAACAGGTTTGTCTTCCTTTCTCAGTAGGAAGTTTTGTGTGTCCAATACGGAGACGAAAATAGCTTCAATGAAGCGTTCTTGGTGTGAGCATGACTTCCATTCTTCTTCTATAAGGAATTTTACCGGGTGTAGCTTATTATTTCCTTCAATATTCCATTCAGACTGCAATTCATCTGTCAGCTTACGCTGTACCAACTTCAAGCCTACTTTGTAGAGAATGTAAACTTTCATTATTCCCTTTTTCCGAGCTTTTGCAGCACATGCATTCGCTTACTCATTGCTGGTGATCTCGATGGGGCTTGGATTCCAGCAAAATTTTGTCTTGCCCCTGTGTTCTGGCTTTTGTTGTGTATGATGCCGTCAATTAATGATGTAACTGCATTTCTATGATGAAGTTGGTGAGAATGCTTAGATAATCAGTGCAAATGATATTGTTCTCAATGTTTTCATTTATTACTTTTTCTACAGCTACAAGGACTGCGTAACACAGCAGTGAAAATGGATGTGCACTTTCTTTCCTCTTGTTTAGAGCCGCAGCACTTCCGACGTAGCGTGCTGATTTTGATCCATCCTTATAAAATGCTCTGTATTCTACGTATTTTTCGTTTAGTGCTAAACATTCTTGTAATATACATTCATGCGGTGTTTGTTTTTTCCGAAGTTGTGTTGATGTGAAGTCGCACACACAGGGCAGGCAGTACCAAAACAGGAGTGGATCAGGTTTTCGCGCAATATTAGGCAATGTGTCCATTACAACTAGTTCTTGGCATTTCTCTTCAAAGCGGAGGAGAAGTGGTTTGATTGCCTGAGGTTTGTTGGTAAACAGTGTTCGAGATGGGCACTTCGTAACTATTGGGTAGCGTAAGTGTTTCGGCAGGGAATGAATTTTTAGAATGTATGAGCATGTGAGCATAGTTCGTCTATCTGCAAGTAGTGGTTCATTGATTTCTACATACAGACTGTTTATGGACGACGTCCTGTAAAAACTAGGTGAAAGACGCAAGCCTAAATTGTGTACTGGGTCCAGTCGTCTCAAGTATGACGGGCTTACTAAACCATACACTATGCAACGGTAATCTAAAACGGAACGTAGAAGAGAGCAATAAATTTGTAGAAGGCATACTCGATCAGAACCCCAGTTTTTGCGTGAAAGGACTTCAAGTATGTTCAAAGATTGGGATGCTTTCTTTTTAGCGCGTTCACGTAAGGTAGGAAAACAAGTTTTTTTGTCGAAAGTTGTGCCTAGAATGTTGTGTTCATTTTTTAAAGGTAGCTCAGTTTCGTTCAGGTGCAATGTGGGATCTATCTGTAAGGCTCGTTTGAGTGAAAAAAATAAGGCCACTGTTTTTTGAGGGGAGAGCTGGAAACCATTTGTCTACCTATGCTGCCAGTTTATTTATTGTTAGCTGTACTTGGCTTTAGCATGTAGATATGTTGGCGGATGTGCAAGCTATCTGAAGATCGTCAACATAGACTGAATACATAATGGACTTTGGGATTACTTTGCTAATAGAGTTCATTTTTACAACAAACAGAGTTGTGCTTAAAATGCGTCCTTGAGGTACTTCATTCTCCTGAATAAAATTCCTCGAAAGGGTTGAGCCTAGGCGTACATGGAACGAACGGTTGGACAAGAAGTCTTTTAGGCAGGTTAACATTCTGACGTGGATGACAAGCTCGGCATGGTCATGAAAAATCCCGGACCTCCAGGCTGTGTCATATGCCTTTTCTAAATCGAAAAAGACAGCAAGACAGTGTTGTTTGTGTACAAAAGATTCTCGAACTGTGTTTTCAAGACGAACCAGATGGTCGGTTGTGGAGCATGCTTTTATGAAATCACATTGATGGATGTCAAGGAGTTCACAGGATTCAAGGATAAAAGTTAATCTTATGTTCAGGACACTTTCAAAGAATTTGGTGAGGCAACTGGTAAGCGCTATGGTTGATGGCTTCCCGATTTTAAGAAACGCTAAATGGTAGCTTTTTGTCCAGGCTTCGGGTATTTTCCCGAAACCCAAACTTTGTTAAGGAATCTCAAAAATGCCTCTACTGTAGGTTCAGAGAGATGGGCTACTGTTTGGTAATGTATTTGGTCTGGGGCAGGTGCAGTCTGCTTACCGGTGGAAATTACTGTGTGAATTTCTTGAACTGTAATTAAATTATTGTAGAAATGACTTCCGGTGAAAATGTTAAGCTGATTAGTACAGGTAGATGATCGCTTCCCTGTGGGTTTTCTAAAACATTCCAATTAAAATCTGTAAAAATAGAAGGTGAACTGAAAGATCAGTCTATACATCTCATTTTTCCTGATCCGCCGCGGTGGCTCAGTGGTTATGGTGCTCGGCTGCTGACCCGAAAGACGCGGGTTCGATCCCGGCCGCGGCGGCTGAATTTCTTTGGAGGAGAAATTCTAGAGGCCCGTGTGCTGTGCGATGTCAGTGCACGTTAAAGAACCCCAGGTGGTCGAAATTTCCGGAGCCCTCCGCTACGGCGTCTCTCATAGCCTTAGTCGCTTTGGGACGTTAAACCCCATAAACCAACCAACCAATCATCATTTTTCCTGAGCTAGGAGAGCAATAGGTTGGTTTTCTAGTGTTTAGGAGGCAGAGGTTATTACTGAGTATAAGATCCCCAGTTAGTTGACCTCTGTGTTGGTTCTGTCACTACCCCAAAAGCTGAAGTGGGCGCTAAAATCTCCCACCATCAATAGCGGTTCGGGTAGTTGTTCTAAAAGGTCACCCAATTCATGTATGGTTATTCTAAGATGCGGGTCTAGATATACGCAGTACACTGTAATTATTTTAAATTCGAGTAGGATGGCCGCCACCGCTTCTAATATAGTTTTAAGTTTATGCTCTCGAGCTGCAGCTTCATATTTTAATAGGATGCAACGCCACCCGAATGGCTGCTCGCCTGCTCGCGATCGCGGCGGAAGACCTTATAGTTTTTTAGAATGTTTTCGTGTTTAGAGCCTAAGTTTGTCTCTTGGAAACACAAAGACACAGATGAGTGTATGGCTAGTATGTCTTCTGTGTCATTCAGGTTATACAGAAGTCCCCTGCAGTTTTAGTGTATGACAGCCATCTTGTACTATGTGGGTGGGTATATGAAAGAACTAGGTTGTGTTTTCGGGCGCCCTGATTCGGGGCTTCTCTCTTTTGTGCCGATCCAAGGAGCCTCGCCGTCCTTCCAACGTCGATGGCAAATGTCTACTTTGACTAGTGTCCATCGCACCCTCGGATCCGCTGGACGGACGTGCAGAACGCACGGCTGTTCTCGTGTTGGGTCTCTCCGTGTGAGGTGGGGCCTTGGGGCCCGCTGACCTGGAGGTCCGCGCAGCCTGTTTTGTGGGTGGTGGCGCAGCGCTAGCTGCTGCCACCTGGGCTACGGGTAGCCCGGCTTCAGGCTCACTGTGTGTGACCTGGGCAGGCGCAAAAGGCCGTTGTGATGCTGTGTCCTGTTGCACCACAACGCAGTAGGCAGGTTTGTACATCGACGTAACTCGTTTCCATGCTTCCTTGAAGTTTATGTTTTCTTTTACTTTGACTGTAACAATTTCCTTCTCTTGTTTCCAATCTGAGCATGAACGTGCGTAGGCAGGATGGCTGCCCTCTCAATTTACGCACAGGTGTGGTGCAATTTCACATTTCTCCGAGTCGTGTTCGTGGGATGCGCATTTGGAGCATGTTAATTGGCGCCTGTAGCTCTGAGAGCTGTGGTCGTACCGTTGGCACTTGAAGCAGCCTCATGGATTTTTTTTTTTATAAGTTGCCTGAGTTGGACTTTCATGTAGCCTATTTCTATTGAGTCTTTGAGAATGCTTGATGCGAAAGTAAGGGCAATGTGTTTTATGCCGCGGCGGCTAGAATTTCTTTGGAGGAGAAATTCTAGAGGCCCGTGTACTGTGCGATGTCAGTGCACGTTAAAGAACCCCAGGTGGTCGAAATTTCCGGAGCCCTCCACTACGGCGTCTCTCATAGCCTTAGTCGCTTTGGGACGTTAAACCCCATAAACCAAACCAAACCTTTCTGGGTATTTCTTTATTCTCTCGTCTGACTTTTATCTTGTATACGCGCTGGTCACATTTTATTTCTTTAAGACTTCTAGAAGTTCTTCAAAGGTTACATATTTGAGGTTATCGTCCGAGACAACTCCCCGAACAGTGTTCAAAGAATGGATGTGGACTGATTGTTATTGGGATTTCTCCAAAGGATTTTACTTCAGTTTTTCTTGTTGGTGGTTGTACAATACTTCTAAAAGAACGCGGCGACTTGCCAGCTTTTTCATTTTATATCCTCCTCCAATGGCATTTGTCAAGCTCCTGGTAACAATGAATGGAGACACGGGTCGAGCAGTCTTCTCCTCATCTTCGCTGTGAGCAGCGTGGAAACGTGGGAAGGTGCTTGCATTTTTGTGAAGAATTTCGATGTCTAGGTGCGCCCTCTTTTACGAGGGAGATCAGAGTGAAAAAAAAATGAGAAGCCATAAAATGTATTTGATGTTCGGCATAGGTGCCAGCCGCCCACCACGAAGCCCGACATGGGGACGGGACAGGAACTTTACAAAAAGCCCTGCACACGCCAGCTGCACACCACTACTATAACACGATATGGCGAAACACATGTTTGTCTGTCACACAAGGTTTTTAACCAAGAAGAGAGTAGGAGATGGGATAGCTGTGAGAAAGAAGATAGGAAAGTGAAAGGTGGAGAAGAGGACAGGAAAAGGCGACTGCCGATTTTCGCTCACAACGCCCACGCCCTGTTCTCTGCAGAACGGGCAGAAAATGCTACACGACGTCTGCTCATCTGCTCCTGGACCATATAGGCGCCGACTGCGTGGGGGCTGCCCCCCCCCCCCCCCCCCCCCCCCCTCGGGGACTGGACGGTGGGGTCAGGGGGCAGCATATCTTCTGCTACGCACTGGCACATTCACACGGACGACGGGGAGTCGCCGAAAGCGACAGCCGCATAAGGTGCGAACCTGCTTCCTGAGGCTTTTTTTTTTTTCATTTTCTTCGCTATAGCATGGACGCATCGCGGGGCTCTTTCGGACCGGTGGTTTGCATAAATGCCATTGCTTAATACATGGTAGAGAGAGGGTGTGGTAGATGGTCCTTGGCGATCACAAAATGAACAAGGGAGGGGAAAACCTCAGGTTGCTTGAGCCAACGTTTCGACAAGAGGACTTGTCTTCGTCTGGGCCCAGACGAAGACAAGTCCTCTTGTCGAAACGTTGGCTCAAGCAACCTGAGGTTTTCCCACAAGTCCTCTTGTCGAAACGTTGGCTCAAGCAACCTGAGGTTTTCCCACAAGTCCTCTTGTCGAAACGTTGGCTCAAGCAACCTGAGGTTTTCCCCTCCCTTGTTCATTTTGTGATTGCTTAATACAGTTGACTAAAAGTAGCATCTAAATAACAGAGATTAGGAAGGTATATCCTGCCTGGTAGAAACTTTCGGCCCATTTTATAATAATTGTTTTCCTTAAAGATTTTATCGCAGAATGTTCTACTTCAAACGTCTGTTAAACACAGCGCTGAAGAGAAAATCGTTCGGTTTTCATAAGCGTACGGAGCTTGCCTATTTTAGTACAGGGCAAAGACAAAGGCAACCCGTTAAATGCTGCAGTGACATACGAAGAGCATGAGAAAAAGTTTAAGCTTAATCTATGTCACCAAATGCTAACAGGCAGGTTTGAAGAACATTAGCTTAAAAAATGATTTTGTTAGGCTGCTTGTGGAAGTGATCTTTTCAACGTAACCACGGCTTCTGTCCAATGCTATACAGGGTGCCCCAGTTAAATGTAACCAAGCTTTTAAAAGAGACGAAGTGCCCAGCCCCGTGAGACCAGCTGAGGGTTGTTGCCAGTCGCGTGCCCTAGTCTGCAGTATTTTTTTATTATGAAAATGTAATTACTTTGCAGATACTAATTCGCTAACTTTTTAATTATTGCCTTCAGGAAGAAAGTGTCAGTGCAGGAATTGTAGAGCCCATAGAAAAATAACCGATTGCCGTGTTTGCAACCAAGTCCCACTGATGCAGCTTCTTTTGTTTGCCTTAAAAGAAAGCCAGCGAAATACAAAAGGAACCACGTTATAGGGAAGCAGTTTCAGCACTCCCAGACGACCGGCCAAGCAACGACATTCGCTTATCTTTGCAACGCTGTCCCGCATGGGGTTCGGCGTTTTGCGATGGTTGCGAGATATACGCCAGCAACTCTCGAATGGGCGCTAGGGCGACCGCTTCTTCAGCGCGTGACGGGGCAAGTTCGTCGGCACGGCCACATGCCTATCACTCGAGGAGAGGTTTCGCGTGAAAAAGCGCTCCATGCGAGCCACGCTTCACTTCCTTGGCTCGCATGGAGCGCTTTTTCACGCGAAACCTCTCCTCGAGTGATAGGCATGTGGCCTCTTAGATAAATTTAGCTCGTTGGCGGCTCTTGCACTGCAGGTAGGAGTGGAATCGTACCAATTTACAAACGTCTTCGCGTCAAACCCTCCAACTGATGCAAATAAAACAGTATACATACACGAAAGACTCGAATTTTCTGTGAAATAAAAAACGTCCATACTCATGGCCTGGGAAAATACTCGACCTTACATCCTTCGGACGTCCACCTCGTCTCTCATGCGGATATACAAAAGTGGACACTGTCCGTACGTCCAGCGGATGCACGAATACGGATATCCGAAATCGGATTGTGTTCGTACGTCCGATGGACGTCCGATCTCGGCAAAGGACGTTCGGATCTAGCTCGTACGTCCGACGGATATCTGTGGTTGCTTGGGTTTGTATAATGAAAAACTACTGCAGACTAGGACACGCGACTGTCAACAACCCTCAGTTGGTCTCACTGGGATAGGGAACACCCTCTTTTTTACAAGCTTGGTTACATTTAGCTGGGACACCCTGTATATAGTGCTAAAGAATCCAGCTGCGCATGTGACCGGATTAGTTTAAAAGTTTTTGAAAACAGTGCTTTTTATCGAATACACTAGAGACTCATGAAATAACGAATAAATCTGTAACTTAGCTAATCACATTACGAGATTTATAAATACTAGGGATTTCGGCGAAGTATCCAAGTGTCGAGCATCTATATCGGTTCTGTTTCTTGTATCGGCATGGGGAATACAATTATTGATTATTGAGGTATAGTGCTCAGACCTGGTCGGCAGACTGCCACCAGCTACTGACAGACGATGCTCGCCATTTCCGCTTGCCCAGACCCTTCTCATGCTTACGCATCAATAGACAATCGGTGCTCTTTGTGAACCTCGTAGGCGCTGTGAAAGCAGTGCGAACACCGGTGGCAGTTCTTTCCATCGCGACTGCATCCTTGCTTCACAGAAAGGATGCTATCGCGATGAAACCTTCATATCATAACTTCACGACGACACCTTCATATCCGTTAGCGGCGCACGCCATATCCTTATTTTAGGGTGTGCTTTACAAAGGGACTCGACGACGCAAGCATAACGCCATGACATATACAGGGTGTCCCAGCTAACTTGGACCAAGATTTATAAAAAAAAACTAAGCGTTCTTCAGAACTTAAATCGCGTGGATGATAGGGTTTATCTAAAGTTACCGTAGCAATTTTCTCGCTCCTCCTGTTTGAATAATTAGTCAAGATACAAAAATTAACATTTTAAATATAGCTTGAAACGTTCAGGCGTCAGTAGGAAAGTTGTGGAGCTCCACAAATATTGTCCAACCCAGGCACTTCCAACGAGATAGACTTAGCGTGGCAGTTTTTATTCGGGAAAAACGGAAACCCGCGGAGTTTAAAAAATACCACGTGACAGCGTGCTCCGTGCGCCCGGATGCGCCGCGATTACAGGGCTCTCATCCGTGCTTTGTAAAAAACATCACTCGCTTCGCGCCTTGCGTGCTGCCCAAGACAAGGCTTCGCGTTGCGCTTGGTTCCAAGATAGGCGCCAGTGGGTTCGGGCGGCTCCTGAAAGCGCGGCTCCTGTTCTTCAGCGTGATTCACACAACGTTATCAGGCTTGTTATATGCGTCTTTGCTTGTTGGGATCTTGCTCCCGAATTCAAACTCATGAGATTGTCATCGTTCCTCCGCATGCATTCTGCTAACACGAGAGCGCAATTATCGCCGCAGAAACGGGAGCCGCGCAGTCGTTCAATTGCCGCCCGTACCCACTGACGCTTATCTTGAAACTAAGCACAACGCGAAGCCCTGTCTTGGGCAGCACAAAAGGCGCGAAGTGAGTGATGGCTTTTACAAAGCACGGATGAGAGCGCTGTAATCGCGGCGCATTCGGGCGCACGGAGCGCGCTGTCACGTGGTATTTTTTAAACTCCGCGGGCTTTCGTTTTTCCCGAATAAAAACGGCCACGCTAAGTCTATCTCGTTGGAAGTGCGTGGGTTGGACAATATTTGTGGAGCTCCCAACTTTCCTATTGACGCCTGAACGTTTCAAGCTATATTTAAAAAGTTCATTTTTTTATCTCGACTAATTATTCAAATAGGAGGAGCGAAAAAATGGTACTGTAACTTTCGATACACCCTAACAACATCTACGCAATTTAAGTTCAGAAGAACGCATAGTTTTTTTTAAACCTTGGTCTAAGTTAGCTGGGACACCCTGTATATAATTCGCATGCATGAACCTTTTAGGCTGCCATGGGCATCCGGAAGGGGGGGGCAAGGGGGGGGGGCGGTTTCCCCTCCCTGGAATCACGGATATTATTTATGCACTAGTAGAAAACAACTACACAGCTTGATTAGCACGCTTAGGTGATGTAAGTTATCAGATCTTGCTTATTGAGTTCAATTCTTTGTTCATCAATAAATTCTAATGTTTGTTCCCCAAGCCTAGCACTAATTTGCTGCTTATAATTTTTGTTGCATGTGCGCAGTTTAGACCACAAATAGTTCCTTTTTGGTGCTAACCTACCGCCTCCCCATACCCGGCCATCAGGTGCACCCCCCTGGAAAAAGTGCTGCGGACGCCCTTGTAGACTGCAATAGTGCTTAGTTCGAAAAGCTGTGCTGGTGGAGGCGAGGTGCCGTTAAAGGTCCACAAACGCCTCGCGAGACGGTGCGTATCCTGTCCACATGTTTTCACTGCTTAAAACATATGTCTTCTAAGAATGTCTCATTCGAATGCCGTTTACACGACGCCCGCCATGGCGAGTCGCACCGTGACTTTAGCCGTACCACCCTAGAGTTAATATACTGACTCTAGAGGGAAAGTTTAACATAGAGCCTGTGCATGTCAGTGGATAACGCGAGAACGCCGCCATGATCCAACGGCTTATATGTGTGTTGCCAGCTGCTTAGACGCTTGCTAAATCTGCACAAAGAACAGAGTTGGAACCCGGTAAGATGGCAGCATGGAATATAGCTGTGTAGCTCTCAACTGCTGTAAACTTGCTGTAAACAACGGGAAAATCGCCGCTGTTGGAGCATTTCTGATGGTATGCAGCGTCGCATACCTACTGCAACTCATGACCCGCCGCGGTGGCTCAGTGGTTACGGCGCTTGGCTGCTGGCCTGAAAGACGCGGGTTCGATTCCGGCCGCGGCGGCCGAATTTCGATGGAGGCGAAATTCTGGAGGCCCGTGTACACTGTTAGCAAAAAAAAAACCCAAAAGGGAGTAAATGGCTTGTCCTCTAACGCACACCCAAAAGGAGGTTTTTTTTATCCGTAAGTATGGTGTGTAATTATATAAAGGAATTATTTTGGAGTGGAAGGGAGTAAATTTTTTACTACCCACAGAAATGGAGCCCAAAAATGGCGTGATGTTTATTTATCCTCATTCAGGATCATTCTTACAGCAGTGACAGCGGCGGAATCGGGCAGTAGCTCTGCGGACCGCCGGCAACCCAACTTGGGAAACTGCGCTGCGCTAGTGTAACTCCTCGTCACGCGTTCTATACGCCGTCTGCAAGCCCAGCGGCGGCGTAGGCGGCAGAAGTCGTCTGCTTGTCGTCTCCTTTTTCTGTACAAACTCGTTTAGTAGGCCGTGTTTGTAGATAAAGGGATGTAACATTATAATCCACAGTTCCATGTTCATGCAACACATAATCTGCTGCAACACATTGCGAGAACCACACTGAAAAAAGCCTGTGAGAATTAGGCTTAAGCGGGGGCTGTAACGGGGTGGCGACACTAACGAAGGAAAGCCAGGTTCCATAGCCAGGTATGGTTGGAGCACTGGAGGCTTCACAGGAGCAATTCAATTACGTAGTGTACTGTAGCGGAAAACGGCGACAAGCCGATATCTTGTACCGCGGCAGGCGCCCGTGAAGGAGAAGAAGTGAGCAGAGATACAGCAACGATGGTAACCAAGCGGTCTTCACTCACCGCCATTATCAGACGACTGACCAGAAGCAGACGAGACGATAGGTGGCGGAGCGGATTGCACAAAATAGTGTTTTTTACTCTATTTCGGTACTGGTGGAGTATTTGGCACAATTAACTCCCTTTCTAGACTGGAGTAAATGCAGGTAAATCCTCATTTTTACTCCATTATTCCCTCATGGGAGTAAAATGGAGGACAGTCCACCTTTTTACTCCACACTCACGGAGTAAACGTTTTCACAAATGGAGTAAAAGGGTGGCTGCCACCATTTATACTCCCTTTTGGGTTTATTTTTGTTTACAGTGTACTGTGCGATGTCAGTGCACATTAAAGAACCCCAGGTGGTCGAAATTTCCGGAGCCCCTCACTACGGCGTCCCTCATGGCCTGAGTTGCTTTGGGACGTTAAACCCCAATAAACCAATAAACCAAACCAAACTTCATGTGGGTCACTTGTTTCTTCTGAATTGTTATCTAAAGGCGAGTACCGCGAATTGTGCCCCGCTTGGAGTGCATTGTGTCCGTCCAGCGCACGCGATTATGCACGTCCTCTGTTGCCGATTGCAAATACACGTCATAAATTTGCTTTGGCCCTAAGAGGACGAACACAGTTCCCGAAGGAAACGAATTCCCAAAGTAAATGGAACAACTGCTCTGCCTGGTTTATTTTGGATGGTCAGCGTATTGTTATAGTAAATATCGAAGATTTGTTAAACTGCAGCGGGCCTCATGCATGTTTTTTGTTTTTTTTACATTTCTCCTTCGCCGAATACGATGGTGCCATGTCTTTTCTGGCGCGGGACGAGCTCATAATGAGATTTTTCGTCCACAGCAACGCTCACAGCTTCATCACGAACGACTGAAACAGCAATTTGCCGTTATGCATATGAGCACCAGCCAGGTGGAAGCAGAAATGCTCGAAACAGTGTCACCTTTACTTACCGCATACATTAGTGCTGTAAAGCGTGAGTCGCATTTAAGCGAGAACAGCTATATCATTTATAAGCAGCGCCAATGTATGCTCTAGCTGTCAGGCAGGTTGAGGCAATGACCATAAGAAAGCCGAATGCCGTGAAAAAGTAAATAGCGGTGTGGTTGACTCGCTTGATGTCATCCGCCTTTAAAAGAGTTCCGAGAGCGGGAAATTTTCGTTCACGCGCTTTGCAATGCATAGTTGTCGTGAAATGAGCAGATGTATCATTTGGCACGTTTCAAGCTCAAACCTTTACCCATCTTTGACTTATCGAGAAAAAACTGCGCTGGGCAAAATAATGTGTTAGATGGCGTCTAAGATGGCGACCCATCCTGATGGTGACTGACTGGTGTGGACCGCTTCGCTGGCTCACATTTACCCCCATTTTACCCCCTTCGTACCGACGCCCGCGAAACGAGCGAATACCCCAGCGCGTGACTTCAATTTACAGCGCACGATAGCGCCCCCTTTGGGGCCGCTGCGCCCAGGGAAACTGACGACGCGCCGAGCAGTGGGGGTGATATAAGTGATAGATTCAGGGACTATGGTGCAACGTTACTATATTTTCTGGCGATAGTACAGTGGATTTAGTGATAGAAACCTCTCCCGGCATTTTTGGTTTTTTGGGCTTTTTTGGCATGCAGCTCGTGGTTTCAGTGTAGTGTCTTGCTGGGTAGGTGTGCCAACCGGCCTCCCCTTCTTTTTTTCCATGACGCAGCGGTGGCGCTACCGGCGAAATTGCTGTTCGCACAAGCTTCTTTTGGCCCTTGTTATGCATGTATGACGCTGATTCACTTCAATAATCTTGCACTGTGCATGCATTCATAGCGCGCAAACGGCACAAGGAAAAAATGAGAGATACGTGTGCATATTATAGTATCAGGGGTGCGGAGTTTGGTATATCTGACTCGTTCAGCCTGGCCGTGATAGGTGCAGTATCAATTTTCCCTTGAGTAGCAGTGCTCGAATTAGACGAGCGTAAAACAGTATCACCATCAAAACAGGTAGAGACTAGCCAGATTAGGCAGGACATCGCTGAACTAAAGGCCGCCAACATAGACGCGAAGAACAGAATGCGCCGAAACAACCTGCTCTTTTTCGGCTTAGATGATAGCGACAAAGAATCGTGGACTGAATCGGAGGAAAAAGTTATTGCGCTGTGCAAAGAAAAACTAGATTTGAATCTAGAACCAAGCGCAATAGAAAGCGCCCACCGCATTGGTCAATTCTCAAAGGAAAAAAAAACGGCCAATAATAGTTAAAATGACTCACTACAAGGGAAAAGAAAGTGTGCTTGCATGTGGTCGTAAATTGAAAGAAACACCTTACGTTATCCGAGAAGACTTCGAATTCGCCACTCGACTCGCTCGCTCCAAATTAGTTCAATTCATTAAGCCCCGAGGGTGTAGCTTTAAACTTCGATACGATAAACTTATCGTTGGCGAGAAATGTTACACCTACGATCATGCCTCTGATACCATAACAGAAACAGATACGAACACCAAGCCCGCGGCAAAGATAAATGGAGCACAGGACAATACACAGCAGGCCTCAGAGCAAGTCAAGTGACACTCTACTGAACTGCATGAACCGATTCCGCCAAGCAATCGTCATTCACCCGCACTCATCAACATCGCTTTTACTAATATACGGAGTGTTCTACCTAAACGCTGTGGGCGATTTCTCTGCGCGGGGACGCACAGGCAGTCACTCGAGGCAGGACTTTGTACAAACGGTTTATTCTCACATCAGGGGGGCCGGTCGTCGTTGGGGCAGCTGGGTCAGGTGGTCCTTTGGCAGGGCTGGTCCAAGAGCGAGAGAGGGCGCGCCTTCCCGGTCTCGCCTTATGAAGGCTTTCTCCTAGCCTCGCTCCCCTCGCCCCGCCACTCGGGAAGGAGGGGTCCGAGGCTACCCGCGGTGAGCGGCGCGAGATTTGACCTGCCCGCGAGCAGACCCTACATCTCCCCCCCCCTCAAACGTCCGTCCCGGGGTCCGCCAGTAGACTTTCGATGACCTCCGGGTCCGGGTCCATAGAGTCGTCGCAGGGGGGAGGGGTGCTCGCCGGGGGGCCGCTCACCGCTGGCTGGATGGGCTCCTCACGAGCCGCCTGGGGGAGCGAGGCGCCTGGCTCCGCTGGGGGCCCTGCCGGCAGCGCCCTCCAAAGCTCCTCGGCCGCCGGGGACAGCAGGTCTGGGCGGCCGGACTGGAGGATGCGGAGGGCCGCCTCCTCCGGGCTGACCCTCTGCAGTGGCACAGCGGGGAAAGGTACGACAAGTGTGCCGCAGAGCGAGCACAGGCCGGCCCGCTCCCGTCGTTTTACAAGTGGCCGATGGCTCCTGGACCGCCTGGGTTGCGGCTGCTCGGCGGCCGAAGCGCCGGCTGGGTGCTGAGGGGTGCCCTGCGCTTGATGATCCCTAGCGCCCTTGCGTTGGCCTGCACCACTGGGAGGTGCTCTCCAGTGGTTAGGCATGCGGTTTGGCTGGCGGTGGGGGCCACCGCGGCCGTGGAACCTGCGCCACTCGCGCGGCTCCTGCCGCCAGCCGGGTGGCGCGCCTTCTGGAGTCCGAGCCACGGGCGTCGGTCCGCTGAAGCTTCCTAGAAGACATACTGAGAGGGCGAGAGCATGGCGAGTGATTATTAATCGAGAGACACGGGTGCTACCTGGTCCTCAGGTTGTAGCGTCGGTTGCGAACCGCACCGCTACCTGCTCGTCCTCCCGGGGGTGAGATCGCCGCATCGCGCTGATTTTCCACCGCTTCGCAGCCATCGTCCTTGCGAAGGTGGAAAGCCTTCAAATCAGCGACATGCACCGGACCGGCGGTTTCGCCGTTTGTCAACAACCGCAACTGGTAGGTGAGCGGCGTAGTCCGTGCCGTAACTTCGTACGGCCCAGCCCACTTGTGCGCTAGCGACGCGGCGAAACCGCGCGCTGCTTTACTAAGTGGGTGCGTTCTCTTGAGTACTAAGTCGCCCGTGTTGAAAACGACGTGACGGCGACCTTTGTTGTACTGATCCGCCTGCTCCATGCGCGCGACATCGAGGTTTTCGCGGGCTGCGCGCTGCGCTGCCTCCAGGCGCTCCCGGAGCCTTGCCGCGTACTGCGAAAGCGGAGGGGGCGCAGGCCCCGCCGCGTCGAGTAGGGCATTCTCTAGCGGAAAAGCGATCTCTCTCCCAAAATTCAAGTAAGCGGGTGTAATACCCACTGACCTGTCCACGGTTGTCCTTGTAGCGAACGCCAGTTCGGACAGCCGCGCGTCCCAATCTCTGTGCTGCTCGGTCGTCGCGACCAGCATGCTCTTCAGATTTCGATTCACCCGCTCGGTTATGTTGCTCTGAGCGTGGTAGGGACTCGTTCTCCTGTGGCGGATTTGAAGCGCCCGACAAGAGTCTACAAAGACTTTGCTTGTGAAATGCGAAGCATTGTCTGTAATCAGGTCGGAAGGGAAACCGAAACGAGTGAAAGTCTCCAACAGTTTTTCCCAAATTCGTTCCGACACAAGCTTCCTAAGGGGGAAAACCTCAACCCACTTGGAATAGTGGTCCGTTATTACCAGGATGAATTGGTTTCCGCGCGCGGACCGAGGGAGGGGTCCCATGATATCGCACGCGACCACTTGCCACGGGTAGTTGCTAACTACCGCCTTCATCATGCCAGCGGGCTTGCCCGCCCGAGGCTTGGCTACCTGGCATACCGGGCAGGTACGGGCGTATCCCAGCACATCCTTTCTCATGCCTGGCCAGGTCGCGACACGGCATAACTTGTCGCAAGTCTTACTGCCGCTGCCATGGCCTGCCAGCGCTGAGTCATGGAAGTACTGCAGGAACCGTTTCCGCAACCTTCTCGGGACCACGACTCGGAAAGGGGATGCTATCGCCTCTTCCTCGTCAAGTTGGGGGATGTAGCGGAGCAGCAAGCCATCATCGCCCAGCAGATACGCGTCGTACTTGCCCTCAGCGTTCCCGGTGCAAGCTGCGCTGCTCGCAAGCTCCTTCAGCACCCGCTGGCAAAGACCGTCTGCTTTCTGGGCCTCGATCAGCTCTTCTCTACTGACCGCTACTCCCCAAGACAGATTTCTTTCTGCCTCGCTCCTAGGCAGGCGAGCGGTCGCCGCCACGAGCTGCTGTGTTTCCCTTCCGTCACAGCACCGTGCGGGACCTTTGTCCGTCTCCTCTTTCGTCAAACCGGGCGCGACACTCCCGTCCGCCCTCTCCTCTCCAACAGCGGTGACGCCGCTTTTTACAAAGCTGGGCTGCGCCTCTGAAGCGCTTCCGCCAGCATTCCACGGTGCGCGCGATAAAGCATCGGCCAAGGGAGTGACACTCTCATAGAGCCAATGGGGACGTTTTTTTTCGAAGGCGATGGTGGCGGCACCTGGGAGAGGCGGTAAACGCATCAAAAATCCAATATGGCGGCGCGCGTTTAGGCGGCTGGCTGTGGCCGGTTGCTCGCGCTACAGTGCACTGTACTCGCGCGTTACTGGTGCTGGCGGCCGCTAGCTCGATCCAAGCTTTGTAAATACTGGCGATTAACTGCTCCCGCGCTGCATTCAAGCTTGATTTCCTAAGTACTTACGGATTCTGCTCACTCGCTTTTGTATTTCGATGTGTCTGTTGATGTAGCATGGTGCATGTTGGCGAGCGGCGCGACTGCTTAGCAGCTGCGCTCGCTCGAGAACGAGAAGCGTAAATGGTTTTGTATAAAGAACAATTTATTAAAAGAACATCAGCAGTGACAAACGATGTTCAAAAAGTGATTTTAGGCATCAGTGACATTGCAGTATCAGTAACAGGCATCCTAAAAATAAAAATACGCCATTATGTAAACCTAAAAGACATGAGCGCACAGAGAATTTATAGGGGATAAAGAAAAGCTATCAAAGTAGGTACAGTGTACATAATAAAATGCTACATGACTGAATATAGGTTTGTACGCGACTTTGTAAGAGATTCAGGTAAATAGCAGAGAAGTAAAACATCTGGCATGTATTGAAACGCATCAGTCTGTGGCTATGAATAAACACACCCGGAGAAAGGCAACGAAAATTTTCAACCTTTGACTCGTGCAGAAGAAATCACAGTGCGTTGGGTTAGGGAAAACATAATATGCTGCAGTGCTAGTGCTTCGTATAAAAACTCGAAGAAAAGCTCACTGTGTGACTCGACATGACGCCAATGACGCTGCTGCAGTGCGAATGTCGCCGACGTCGCCGTTTTCGCTTGCGCGGCTGTCCGGCCGTCGTCTGCTTGTCGTCTGCTGCTGCGTTACCCGCGTCGTCATCTTCGCAACTAATTTCTTTGATATCTTATTTTTAATACCTATGGCTGGTTATAATTTAGTTCATAAGCATGTTTTTATTATTGATAGTAGTCGAGAAATTTCACTTTTATTAGGCTTAACTGCAGCCGCGTTTACCGCCGATACCAGGATCGCTGCAATCGTTTCAACCGTGGCGCCACCCTCGGCGCGGACGCGCAACTTGCAACATGCCACAGCCCTGCATCGGCCACCTTGTTCAAGCTGCCCCGGCGGTACTCGATGGCGTACGCGTAACGTTGCAACGTCAGCGCCCATCTCGCGAGTGGTGGTAGTGGTTTATTAAAAAAAAAAAAAGAAGCAAAAGAGTGTTGCCGGCCGCGGCAATTGCTATCTAATATCTTAAGCACCCGAGCTGCAGCCGGCGGAAACGAAAGGGAAAGGGAGAGGATAGTCAGGAGAAGTATAGAGGGGAGCGACAGCAAGAAAGGACAGGGGAGAGCTTTGTACACTATTTACAAAATACAAAAGTAATCAAGTTCGCGCCGCTCGCGCGCTAATGTCCAAGCATTGTCCGAAAATAAGCGCGCGCGAGCGGCCACTGCGCACAATCACTTACACTAGAAGTAAACTGTATGTACATAGCCGCGCGCACGTAGCGTCCTGTCTCGGACTAATCGCGAGCGCGGCACACTGCACTAGCGGCCGGGGTGGGGCGCCCGGCCGCGTATACCGTCCGAGGTAGCACCCACGGAGCGTTCGTGTCACGTGTGCACTACCTGGCGTAGAGCAAGCGGGGAGTCAAATCCGCCTGCTCGATGAACGCACAGAGGCTCACCATTGTTCTGTCACGGGTGCGCGCACTGCCGCGCGGCCACAGGAGCGCTTCGAGACTGTCCGGGATGATTCCCAGCGCCCTGTAGGCACCGAGCATCTTGCGACGCGGCACTGCAGAAGCGGTACAGCGAAGGAGCATGTGCTCCAATGTCTCCACTGCGCCGCAGTCAGCGCACGCGTCGCTCGACGAAAGTCCGTGGCGCACCCGTCTTACCCTGGGCCACACGCAGCCGACGCGCACTCGGATGATCATCGCCCGCTGGAGGCGCGACAGTGAGCGCGCGCCGACGAGAGAAATGCGCTCTCCTCGCGCGATGCGAGGGTCCGGGTGTTGCTGACGGAGGTGGTCGTAGATCACCGCACGCACGTCTTCCAGGGCGAGCGGTTCGTCGCTGGGAGGAAGCTGATGTGCGGCGGTGGCGAGCTCGTCGGCTTGCTCGTTGCCGCGAATGCTGCAGTGACCGGGCACCCACTGCACGCGAATACTGCATCTGCGCTCCGCGAGGCGCTCAATGCGCTCGCGTAACGCGCACAGCAACGGGGTGCCGCGGGCGGGAGTCTGCAGGCGGCTGAGGGCGGCACGGGAATCACACAGCAGAGCACACCTGGGCGGCGGCGGAGTAAGGGTGAGCACCAGGTCCAAGCCCAGGCGAAGACCCAGTAGCTCCGCCGTGGTCGAAGAGCCCAGGTAAGCCACTCTTTGCTGGCGGTGCAGCTGCAGGGCGGGGATGGTGGCCGCTGCGGCGAGCGAGCAGTTTTCGCTCACCACGGAGCCGTCAGTGAACACAAGCAGATGGTCGCGCAGTTGAGCGTAGATGACGGCTCCGGCTAGCTGCTGCACTGCACATAGTGGTGTGCTGCGTTTTCCCGCGATGCCGACGATCTCTCGCTGTACCTCCGTCGTGAGGGGCCAGGGGGAGCAGAGGCCGTAGGGGGGCGTGGCGCGCGTCAGCTGGTCATATTCCTGCAGTGCCGCGCCCATTCTTGAGCGCGGGTAGTGACGAAGGCGCTGCAGGAGTTCCGCGCCGTCTGGTGCGCGGTGAAGGTGGTCAATGTGGTGCAGCGAGCGCTGCGTGGCCTGTAGCTGCAGCGGCCACGCGCCCGCCTCGGCCAGTGTCGCCTCGCATTGCGAGTTTCCGGGTAGACCGAGGCAGGTCCGCAGCGCTTTGCGATGCTGCACCTCCAGTGCCTTCCATGATGGTTTGCGCACCGTGACGAGGGGCAGCGCGTAGAGTATCGCCCCTAAGGCTGCGGCGTTGTAGAGGCGCAGCGCAGCCTGCTGAGAAATCCCCTGGCCCCGGGCGGTGAGCTTGTGCACAGCGGCTGTAGTCCTCTTCATCTGCTGGCAGACCCTGGTCGCCGCGGGGCGGAAGGAGAGGCGCTGGTCGATTTCCAGGCCGAGGTACCGCACGGAGCTCTTCCACGGCAGCGGCGTCCCAGCCAACGTCAGCGGCGCCAGGCGGGCGCACCTGCGAGCTCCGCAGGCCATGGCTGCAGTCTTCTCCGCGCAAAGCGCCAGGCCGAGGCCCCGCAACCGGTCGCCGATAGCGTCAAGGGACCCCTGGAGACAGTCTCTCACGCGGGAAGCCTCGCCCGGAGGTCCCAAGCACCACAGAGCGATGTCGTCCGCGTATATGGAGATGTACACGCGGTGCCGGTTGCCTGTGGGCAGACAGCCCGGCACCGCCGACATCGCCACATTGAAGAGGAACGGGGACAACACCGACCCCTGCGGCACGCCTAGATCCACCGGGCGGGGCTGAGAGAGAGCCGCTCCCACGCGCACGCGAATAGTGCGCGCGTTGAGGAACCCCTGCACATAACGCAACAGACGACCGGCCACGCCCGCCTCTTCCAGCCTCGCGAGAATTACCGCACGGTGGACGTTGTCAAACGCACTCGACACGTCGAGCAGCAAGAGCAGTGCTACCTGCCGCGCCGCCACGGCGTGCTCGAGTGCGGAGACAACGTCCGCGATTGAATCTGCCGCGCACCGCATCCCGCGAAACCCTGTCTGACGCTCGTCGAACAAGTCCGCCTCCGCGGCCCGCGCAAGCAGGCGTTGGAGCGCCATATGCTCCATCAGCTTGCGTGCCGCCGACGTTAGCGCCACTGGCCGGTATCCGCTGAGCTCCGTGGGTGGGCGGCCTGGCTTCGGTATCGGGCAGACGACCGCTGTGCGCCACTCCTCAGGTAGCACCCCGCGTTCCCACACCAGGTTGAGCTGCCGCAGGAGGACTTGACGTTGTTCTGCGTCCAGGTTGCGCAGCATCTGGTACGTAACCCCGTCTGGCCCGGGCGCTGAGCGGCGGGTGCAGTGGTGCAGCGCGTCGTTCAGTTCCGCCGCTGTGAAGAGCGCGTTGCACGGGCCGTCATCCGGGGCGGGGGAAGAGTATACTGGCGTCAAAACTGGGGCCCGATGTCGTCACTGCACTGCTCGCGGGACGCTGTGGCGCAAATCGGTCAGCGAACTGCTCAGCCAGCTGTTGGTTTGTTTGGCCGCTCGAGATGGCGAGAGCGGCCAGGGGCTGAGGGTTCGCCTGAGGTGTAGTGATGCGCCGCAGGGTGGTGAAGAGCCGCCGCGAGCTGCGATCCTTCTCCATCGTGTTGCAGAGAGAAGCCCACTGCCGTCGATAGAGCTTGTTGGAGTGACGCCTTGCCGCTGCGTCCAGCCGATTGTAGACCGTCCAGTCTTCTGGCTTGTCCGTCCGTCGCGCCCTGCGCTCCGCCTTGTCCCTTTTGTCGCGCAGATCGAGCAGCTTGTTGTCGGGTGTTGGCTGACCTGCCCGCACCTCTGCGCGACGCGTGGCTGCGAGGGCGCTCCAGACAAGACTGGTGAAGTAATCGGCGCCGGACGCAGCGGCGGCGTCGACCTCTTGGCGGAAGCGGCCCCAATTCACGATTGCGTACGTACGCATGGGGCGCGCCTCTTTAGCAGTGGGCTCTATGGTGATGGAGAAGTGATCCGAGCCCCAGAGTGACGGTGCACGACGCCAGGTCGCCTCGATGCCGCTGGACGCGAACGCAACGTCGATGCAGGAGCCTGACGATCCACGCCGTCGGAAGGTGGGCTGGCCAGTGTTGAGGGGAGTGAGTCCCAGCTGCGTTGCTGTGTCATGCAGGTCGTCGCCGCGCCGGTCGTTGCGCGCACTGCCCCACGCACAATGATGGGCATTGAAGTCACCAACTATGAGCTGGCGCGGGGCACAACACGACGACACTGCACGAAAACACAGCGCGTTCCACGCCCCAGCTGGGCGCACATAAACACTGGCCACAGATGTGTCAACACCCCCGACGCGCACTGTCACTGCCACGCACTCCTGAACGTCACTCGTCGCCGCCGCCGTGCCGACGAGCGCGTGCTGGACGTCGCGTCGCACATAGATGGAGGCCCGCGATTTTCCGGGTCGATGGGCTGGGTCGCCGCAGGGGATTGATGCACATGACTCCTCCTCACACTTCGTTGGTGAATGGTAACCGATGTTGCCGGGCAGCCGCCTTTGGGGCTCCCCATCCCGCAGCCGGACGTAAGTTTCCTGCAGCGCGATCACCTCTGGTTGTTCGGATGTTATGCGTGAGCGGAGCTCAGCGTATCGCGCTGCAAGGGAGCGGACGTTCCATTGCAGGACTATGGGAATGCGGGGTACTGCCCGGCGACTAGCCATGTTGTTGGCTGTTTAGTGCAGGAGGGCCTGTCGCTTCCTCACAGATGCGGCGACCCTCGGAGCCCTCTGGCAGGAGCACGCTTAGTGCTCGCAGCGCGGCCTGCAGGCGCTCGATAAAGGCGTCGCGTGCGTCCAGAGGGGAGCCACCGGAGGTAGTCGGTGCGGGCCTCACTGGTGCGGTGCGGGAACCGGCCTGCTGCTTGGGATGCTGCCCCCGCTGCTTCTGAGGCCGGAGCTGCTGAGAAGGCTGCTGCTGCTGCTGCTTGCTGTGGCCCGCAACCTGCGCATAGCTGCGCTTGCTTGGTTGCTGCTGTGCAGCCTGCGGAGCCGTTTCTTCACGTACAACCGCGCGCACGGCCCGTCGTGAGAGAGGCACCTCTGACGAAGCCAAAATCGTGGCGACATGCCTCTCTCGTTGCCAGTGGGGGCATGAAGGGTCCGTGGCAGGGTGTCGACCGCCGCAGTTTGAGCAGCGCGATTTTCCGCTGGTGCACGCTCCAGTGTCGTGTGGTGCACCGCAGCGGGCACAGCGGGCAGCAGCTCTGCAGGCCTCGGTGGCATGGCCCAGGCTGGAACAGCGGGAACACTGCAGTGGGCGCGGGTGGCAGGGCCGGACAGCGAGGCGCCGCCTGTAAATGAACACATGCGGCGGCGGGATCGGCGCCGCAAATCGGAGAAGCAGCGTGCTTCCCGACAGCGACGCCGACGTCACTGCCACCGCCGACTCCACTGCGGCAAGCAGCTGGTCCGCTGAGCGGCGCGCGTCCACGCCGAACACGAGCCCACTGGACTGGTTGCGAGGAGCTGGCTCCCTGGCGCACACAGCCAGGCCACGGATGACAGTCGTGGCCAGAAGCGAGCCGAAGGTAGCTGCGCAGCCGGTGTCCACCGCCACGACGTTCCGCCGCGTGTTAACGCGAACCGCCAGCACGCCAGGGCGCGGGCCCAGCTCCTCAGCAATCTCCTAGCCCTGTTCCCTGCTTATGGCCACGCCGCGTTCCGCTGGCCGGAACAGGATTGTCCAGTGGAGCTCCTCATGGACCGCCACAGCAGCAGCAGCTCTCTGCAGGGCAGCCTTTCGCCTTCGCTGTGCTCGGGTTGAAGACTGGCGCCAGGGGATCAGGCTGGCGGTCTCCAGTGAGCATGAGGATGCCAGGGGGGCGTGGCGTTCGTTGCTGTCAGGCACGCTGGCAGCGCGCGCCGCGCTCCGTCTGAGAGCCGCAGCTGCGGCCTCTGGGTCACGTGCTGGGTTTGCTGGCTTCTGCGCCGCGTCAGCCGATGTCGTCACCGGCAGCTGGTCCCTCAGGGTGGGGGCTTGCGTTCCGGCGAGAGCAGGGGGAAAGCAGCCAGCACTGGCAGACACGCCATTGTCGGCTGTCACCTCCCTGGCTCTTTGTCCTGTGGTCGCTTCCTCTGGACGCGGAGGGGGAGGTGAGACAGGTGCAGTTAGCTGCAGCGCTTCGCGCTTAGCAGCAGATTCCTCGCCCCCGCTGCCTTTGTTCCCCTCCCCCTCTTCAGAGTGGGTGGAACGGCGCCGCTTGCGATGGGTGCTTTGATCCATGGCGTCGTCCCCCTCTGGCTCTTCTACAGCTGCTTCCACCGCTGCTGGAATGTAGCCGCCGCCGAGTGGTGGCTGCAGGACCGGGCTGGCAATGGCGGCTCCCACGTGTTGGTCCGCGCGCGCCGCCATCGCAGCCGCACGTGGCGGAAGGGCCAAGGTGCGTAGCGCAGCCTTCGCCGTCTCCGGAGTCAGAGCAGCGCGCTGTGTTGCGCGTTGCACGCACTCTATCCACCTCTCTAGCAGCGGAGATGAATCGATAGACCGGTCGCGGCGTGCGCTCTGCGAACGAGGTCCGTCCGGCACAGTCCTAGGCTTGCGCAGCCCGCGGCCGCGGGCCTCCTGGTGGGGCTCCATGGCCGGGGGGCCACGGGAGGTGGTTATCCTAGGTCCAGGTCCGTTGCCTGCGGGTCGTACGTGCAGGCGATGCGGGCCCAACCCGGTTGCTGCACGGCGTAGCTAGGCCCGGCCGAAGTCGAAGGAGCGTCAAGAAACACGTCCGACTCGGTCAAAGGTCAGAACCGGTCCGTCCACGAGTCTGCCTGCGGGGTTCTTGAGCCTCTTTAACCAAGACAATGCCTGATGATCTGTCTGCACGGTGAAGACCGCTCCGTCTAGGTACATGTCGAACTTCGACAATGCGAACATGATCGCCAGGCATTCCTTTTTGGTCACGGAGTAATTCCGCTCCGCCGATGTGAGCGTGCGACTAGCGAACGCGACAGGGCGCAGTTTGCCCTCGTGTTCCTGCAACAAAACAGCTCCAACACCGTAGTCACTAGCGTCTGTCTGCAAGACAAACTGCTTGTTCAGGTCGGGGAGGCGCAGACTAGCGGTATTCGCTATCGCGCGAGCCAAGGCAACAAATGCGTCACTCTGTTCCTTGCCCCAGACCCACTTCGAGCCTTTACGCAACAGCAGGTTCAGCGGCCTTGCAAGCTCCGAACAGCGCGGGATGAATTGCCTGTAGAACGCAACCATCCCCAAAAACCTCTGCAAGCTTTTCACATCCATGGGGCAGGGGTAGTTCAGAATTGCCTGCAGTTTGTCATCATTCGGTCTCAGTGTGCCATTATCCACGACAAAGCCCAAGAGGTTCACTCTCTTCGATGCCAACTGCACTTTCTTTGGATTGATGGTTAGACCGGCACGTCTCATTCTATCGAGAACGGAATTCAGGTGAATGAGGTGCTCCTCGAACGACTGTGAGAATATCACAACGTCGTCGAGGTACGCCATGCCGTAGTTGAACCTTGCATCGCCCAGCACGATGTCCATCAGTCGCATGAACGTGCTCGGGGCGTTAGACAAACCAAACGGGAGTCGAGTAAATTCGAAGAGCCCGCGGTGGCAGGTGAATGCGGTTTTCTCAATGTCACCTTCGGCCACCTCAATCTGCAGGTACCCTCTGCTTGCATCCAGGACTGTGAAGAACCTCGCGTTCCCTAACGCGTACATCACAGCCTCGATCGACTGAAAAGGGTACGCAACCGTAGGCGTCAGTGAGTTGAGCTTACGATAATCAACACACAGCCTGACCGATCCATCTTTCTTCGGCGCTAGAACCACTGGTGACGCCCAGGGACTTTGTGAGGGTCTCACCGCACCGGTATCAATCATCTCGTCAAGGGCACAGTCGAGAAGCTGCCTCTTATGCGCACTTAACGGCCTCGGGTTACACCTGAAAGGGCGCGTATCACCCGTCTGAATCTCGTGCTGAAGCAGGTCGGTTCTGCCCGGTTTCTCCGTGAAGCAATCCGAAAACGGGAGTAAAGTTTCCGCGAGCCTTCGGCGCTGACTACTGGGTCCTGAGAAAGACGCAATAATCGCTTCTAACGGGCCACCGTCTCTCAGCATCTCGAGGGAGCTCACCTGCCTTTCTGTCGCACAGGTGTGGACACCCACCTTTTGTGCAGGACAGCCGGGCAAGGATGCGCTTTCGAAGGGAATGAGGGGGGCGAGCTGGCTGTAACGATAGCCATTCTCCCCCATGTCGAGCACAATGCCTTCGCTCGAGAGAAAATCCCTTCCCAGAATTACTGGTATCGACAAGCCAGGCAGATAGACGAAGCGATGTCTCCGCTTTCTGCCGTCAAAGCGCATCGTAAGACGCACTGCTCCCTTTGCCTTTGCCGCCCCAGCTGCTAAGCTTAACGGGGTTTCGGCCGGTCTGACACGGATGTTACCTATCCGGCAGGCCTCGTACACCTCGTCACCGACCAGTGACAGCGTTGAGCCCGTGTCTACGAGTGCAGAGTAGCATCGACCCGCTAACTGCACTAGCATAAAAGGGCTTGAGCGCGGAACGACTCCCTGAGCTCTACAGGCGAGCGGGACAAAGGCCTCCCCGTCGCCGGCGCGGGAGTTCTTTTCCTGACTAGCGCCTTGACAACCATGAAATTCTCCCGCTGACGGTGAAAGGCCGGCGCCACCAGACATCACCGCCAGCGCCTGGCGTTTCCCTGCATACGCCTAGCTTGGCATTCGCGTGCCATGTGGCCAGGCTGGTTGCAATTCCAGCAAAGCCGGTCGTTCACCCGCCGCGTGGACGGAGGACCCCTCGTTCCACGAAGCGGTTGGGGACGACTCTCCCCTTTCTCCGCGCCTTCCTGACGCTCGCTCGGCGCGCGGCCGGTGAGGCCGGCGTACGGGTCCAGCGCGCGAGGGACAACAGGGGGTTCCGCCTTCCTGTCCACGGCCATTACCTCGGCGCGCCGAGCCCTCATCGCGCATTCTCGGCCTCCATCCCATGCGCATCCCGGTTCTAGCGATTCGGCCGGCCTGGGGGGCGGCTGGTAGCGCAGTTCGGCCAGTAAATCCGCCTGCACGATTTTGGCCTCCTGCGCTAGGGCCTCGAAATTGTAAAACTGCGGCCCCGCAGATACGGCTTGAAGCGTGGATGGCACTGCCTGATCACACGCGCAACCTGATCTCGGTCGGTTGCCGTCGGATCTGCCCTCTTGTACAGCTCTTGCATTGCGCGTACGTACTCGAGGAGGCTTTCCTCTGGGTGTTGGGTGCGCAACGCGAGCTCCTCCAGCATCCGGCGCTCATAATCAGGCGGCAAGAACTCGGCGCGGAAACGGTCTTTGAAGTCCGCCATCGACTGGAAAGTCGGCTGGCAGCGCCTCCATCGCGCCGCGCTCTCGACGAGTGCTACAGGCAGGACCTGCCCTAGCATTACGTCATCTGGGGCGCCCAGAGCCGTCTGGTAGTCCTCGAGTTGTTGTAGAAACTCGTGGACTGATTTCGCGTCCGTGTACCCGGAAAAGGAGGGGACCTCCATATTTATCCGCGGGCGCGATGCTGTCGCCGATGCTACCGATGCTGCGGCCTGGTTGGCGCCAGCCACCGAACCGAGCTGACGGGCTAATACGGCAAACATCTCAGTCACCTGCCCCATTACGGCCGCCGCGTCGGCCGTCTCACTACCGGCTGCTCCGCCATCCAAAGCCGTGGCTGAAACATCCTTTCTGGGAGGCATAGTTCGCGCTAACTGTACGGCCGCACCGGCTAACTGCTCATGGCAACAAGAACATTCATATACACAACATCTACAAACACACGGAAATACACAACAGAAAACGCCCGAAAACTACATAAATAACACAAAACCCCTAACAAATTTACAACACTACACAAGTCGCTACCCCGCGAACATTCCGCCTGACCCGCTCCTTAACCCTATCGGTCCGGCGTGGCCCCGAACAAAGAGGGCCCGCCACGAGTCTGGCTGCACGTCCCAAAATCGGCAGAGAAATCGTCCACAAGGTGTTGATTAAAGCCGCACGCTGGGCGCCATTATTTGTGGGCGATTTCTCTGCGCGGGGACGCACAGGCAGTCACTCGAGGCAGGACTTTGTACAAACGGTTTATTCTCACATCAGGGGGGCCGGTCGTCGTTGGGGCAGCTGGGTCAGGTGGTCCTTTGGCAGGGCTGGTCCAAGAGCGAGAGAGGGCGAGCCTTCCCGGTCTCGCCTTATGAAGGCTTTCTCCTAGCCTCGCTCCCCTCGCCCCGCCACTCGGGAAGGAGGGGTCCGAGGCTACCCGCGGTGAGCGGCGCGAGATTTGACCTGCCCGCGAGCAGACCCTACAACGCCTTCAGGTTCACAGTTTCATTGAAGTCACAGACGCCGATATGGTTATACTCACAGAAACTTGGCTGCACCCAGAGATAGAAGACCACGAATTGTTCCCTTCAGACTTCCATTTCACCACATACCGCAAAGATCGCACTAACCGAAAAGGGGGAGGTGTTCTAATAGCCGTTCGTAACACTCTGCAGTCCTCGCTTATCCGGCATGATAATAACCTAGAAATGATCTGGGTATGCCTTCACAACGCCTCCGAAAAGCTAGTGTTCGGTGTCTGCTATAGACCTCCAGACAGTCACGTATCATTCCCCGATTCCCTACGCCATGAATTAACGATTATTAGGAATGAGTATCCTAAGGCACCCATATTTCTGTTTGGTGATTTCAATTACCCACAAATTAACTGGTCATTGCTCTCGACACTAAGTTCGACACCTGCAAACGAACAGAAACTTTTTCTAGAACTAACCCTTGACTTTAACCTTCAGCAAGTGATAACAAGTCCAACGAGAGGAGACAACATCCTTGATCTTTTGCTCACAAGTCACTCGGACGACGTAAAATCTATTACTGTCCTTCCTGGATTAAGCGACCACAACCTTGTTCACATCTCCATGACACTGCCTTTAAAAAATAAATCACCAACCAGCAAACTGATAAAAGACTACAAAAGGGCTGATTTTGATGCTATGAACATTGATCTTGCAAAATTTTTCGACAACTTTCGTTGCACTTATCTAAATCGCACACCTAACTCAAACTGGAATTTGTACAAAGACACCCTACTACATTTGGAAAGTAAGTACGTTCCAACACTACTTATTAAATCAGATACCAAGAATCCATGGTTTAACAAACGCCTGAAGTCTCTCCTTGGCAAAAAGAAGCGCCTGTATCGAACAGCAAAACTTAAAAATAGTCACTTAGCATGGGAAAAATATCGCTTGTGCGCCCAACAGTATACCACAGAACTGACAAGTGCTAAAGATAAATTTTACTCTCAAGATTTACTATCAATCCTTCACTCTAACCCCAACAAATTCTGGCGCATGCTATCTAATAAACCACAAGATCGCCATGTACAACTCCTAGATGCTGATGGAGAACCAATCAAAAACGATGACTGTGCGACCGCGCTCAACAATTCGTTTACGTCAGTTTTTTCCGCTGCTAACGTTACTGCTAATGAGCACATTCCAGAAATCTCACTCTCAGAAATGCCTAAAATCGAAATTAACCCTGATGGTGTATCAAAGCTTATTGCCTCACTGAAAATATCTACATCTGCCGGCTGCTATCAAATTAACAGTAAGCTACTAAAAAATGCCATTTCATTGTCTAGCCAGGTACTGCATCTAATTTTTGCGCAATCCTTAGATACCGGGGTTGTCCCCGACGATTGGAAAAAAGCTCAAATTACACCCATATTTAAAGCGGATGACCGCACGTGCCCTAACAACTATCGTCCCATTTCCCTCACTAGTATGCCGTCTAAACTACTTGAGCACATTATTTTTTCCAATCTTATGACCCACCTAGAATCAATGAACTTTTTCTATCCGAATCAACACGGCTTCCGCAAGCAGCTGTCATGTGAGACCCAGCTCGCCGAATTCACCCACGACATTCTACAATACTTAGATAACCTTGTCCAGATCGACGCTATCTTTCTCGACTTTTCAAAAGCATTTGATCGTGTTTCCCATAATCTTCTTCTTTTTAAGTTGTCATCGCTCGGCATTCCACAAACTTTGCTCTCCTGGCTAGAGCACTTCCTTAAAGGACGTAAGCAGTTCACCTGTGTTAATAACTGTCGCTCAGCTTTTACCGACGTAACATCCGGCGTACCTCAAGGTGCAGGCTTATCACCTCTTTTATTCCTCATCTACATCAATGACCTACCGATCAACATAAAATCCACGCTACGTTTATTCGCAGATGACTGCGTAATTTACAGCCCCATCCACGGCGCTAGTGCCATTGCCGCTCTTCAACAGGATCTAACCACTATCTCAGCGTGGTGTGACAAATGGCGCATGCCTCTTAATCTAAATAAATGCCAATCCATATCATTCTCCCGCAAAAACACAGTTATTGATAGCACTTACAACATAAAATCGGTCGCCGTCACCAGAACATCATCTTATAAATACCTAGGAGTACACATCACATCATCGCTGTCATGGACAACACACATTCAGACCATCTGTTCCAAAGCATCACGCACACTTGGTTTTCTCCGGCGCAATCTAAAATCTGCATCACCTGAAGTAAAAAAGTTGGCATATATAACATTCGTACGTCCTAAATTGGAGTACGCGTCATCTGTCTGGCATCCATCACAATCGTATCTCATCTCAGACCTTGAAGCCATTCAAAATCGCGCCGCCCGTTTCATTACATCGCAGTACTCAAGAAATACCAGCGTAACATTACTAAAACGATCCCTCGGCCTTCAAACACTAGCAACTCGCCGTGTTATTTCCCGTCTATGCCTCTTTCACTCTTTCTTTTATCGCTCACCAAGACATTTGTTGCTGCAGCCACCCCCACGTACGTCATCCCGCCTAAACCACAGTAACCCAAACGCACGCATTAAAACCCGCACCTCCGCAATGAGCAGTTCATTTTTTCCCGACGCCATAGTGCTCTGGAATGGCGTTCCCGACAACATAATAACATGCTCCGATCGCCGCCTTTTCCGCGAGAAACTGGCTAATCACTTCTCATAAACATATTCATACTGCGACACCGAAGTGCCAACTGTTCCTTGTTTTCTTTTTGTATGTTTATTTCTTGCTTTTAGTTTGTATATTATTGTAGCGCCCGTCTTTGTGTCCTCTTACTTTGTCCGTCGTTTTGTTTCGCGCTGTTCCCTCCCATGATATATTATTGTACTCTTTTTGTACCCCGTGTATTTTTCCCCCTTTCTTTTTTTTTGTGTTCTCTGCCACTACCCTCCAACCTGTATGTACGCCCCCCCCCCCCCCCCCCCCCTTATGTAATGCCTTCGGGCCTTTAAGGGACAAATAAATGAAATGAGTACTGTGTTCTATAAGGCTCTGCCCTGATCTGAAGTTCAAACGCCGTATTACGGCAATTTTTTTCTGGTTTTCTTCTGAAAATGTCTGCACCATCATGTAGCCGTATTCCATGCATTTTAACGCAATGCATGCTTAGTGAATTTAGCCGATGAACAGGGATCTCACGAATCGGAAATGATCGATAGAATATGAGCTTACGATGCTCTAAGTTAAGCAAATGAGTAAACGAACAAAGTAAATTAAATCACTGACATAGAAGTGCTTATCAGCAGTTGTGAAATAACGATGTACGTGTCCGTGCATTCAGGCACGCGTCTGAGCGCTACGCGTCTTCACGCTTTAATAACGTGAAGTTTTTACCTTTTTTTTTTCAGGCAGGGGGCCTTCATCATGAATTTCCGGAATGAAGGCTTGCGATAGAGTGAAGTTTGTTGACATGATTTGTTAGCTGGTCTTACACGCAGCTCACATGAGATCTCATGTCACCTTGAGACACGGGCAGTGGTTTCCTTACGGTACCACCCCCCCCTCCCCTTGTCTTCCTGAAGGCACCCCCTTAATTTGTAATGAACTTTATTTTTCACACGACGGAAAATTTTCATCTTTCTCATAAGCGTCAGAGTCATAAACATTGCTAGTCCTACACGACGCATCAACGACACAAATAAAAATGACTACTGCTTTTCCTCTACCAAATCCCATCGCATCAGGCACTAACCGCAAATCATTCCGGGAAAAACTAAAGGACCATTTTTCATGAGGGCAAAAAGTTTCCGCCATATTCACCTCGGCACTTTGAACAGCTGTTTGTTGTAACTTTTCTTTTTTATGTCATGCCTTTTGCACTGTATTTTTCTCTTCTATTGATTGTGTTAGATATATATATATATATATATATATATTTCTTGTTTCGATCCTATGCATTCCACTTAGCACTGTATACGCGTCACAGGATCGTTTAACTGTTACATATTGTTTTTTTTTTGTTATTGTTCTCTCTTATCCAATTATTCTTTCACTGTTTTGATATGTTCTTGTCACAAAAATCTTGATTTTGCTCCCCCCTTATGTAATAAATGAAATGAAATGAAGTGTTTGGCAGAACGGTGGCCCGATCTCTGACATGTGGCCGCGGCCACAGCTCGATCGGGAGCGCGCCGACCCTCAAAAGAGCGTTTGCGCTGCATAGTGTGCTACGTAGAAAATGATTTTGAGAGCCTAAAACCATTACCTTCAATGAAAAATGTGCAGTCCCGTTCGAAGAATTGCTCCTCGAAGTTACATTCAGACACAAGTGCAGATTTGTTAGTCAGATAGATGGTGGACAACTCGCATTTTCTGAGCAATCTGGCACAGGGCAAGAAAGCAATGAAAATTTAGGCCTCTTTATCTCCGGTTTGAAGCTGGTTATACGCTTCTTTTCTTCATTTTACAGCGCTGTGTCTGTTGCGAACTGCACTGCGCAAGAGCTGACAGAAACATAATAAAATAAAGTAGCTGCTGTCTCTTACCTTTAGCGTTTCATTGCCACATAGTGAATATCTCTTCAGCCGTGGTGTCTAGAGATAGTCAGCACCAAAAGTAACGTTGTGAGCCAAAATTAAGGTGAGCGAAAAGCCAAATGCATCCGCGACGAGTAGCAGACGATCCGCACCCGATCGCCGGGCGGAGAACCGCATTTCACTCCCGACCCTTCGGCTTATATATGGTGTGGCCATCCGCCAATAAAGCCAGTTGATAGTTAGCGCCTGGATATGTGAGTGTCTCCTTTCCTGTCCTTGTCTTTATTGGCGCTATAAACCCCTCTACATCACGCTGAAAGTTCGCCCAGCTAGGAAGTCACAACGAGACGAGCAGCCGTTTGCCAACGCGCCTTTAACGTGTCCGGCTAAAGTTATGGTTGCAAATGCTATTAAATCGCCTTGTTTCATGAATACAAAAAGAGATCAAGGCGGAAACTACGCTTGTATTCCTGAGATACGTTTTTGTACGCACGCGCGCCATCGTCTGCTGAAGCTCTTCGAGCTGAGAGTAGCAGACGACATGCCCATTCTAAAGCGATCGCAGCGCTACCAAGCGATCGCGTAGGTCCGCTCTGCACCCTGGCGCGCCAGGGCTGTTTTCCAACTGCTCCGATCTAAACAACGTTGGTTTTGCTTATGGTACAGTTGGTACAGTGTACTAGAACATTCCAGTTCACCATACCATAGCTATGGTGTACCTTGCCGGTCGGCAGACTGAGGAGCATGTTCTTTCCTCCATGCTGAGGAGGGAGCGCGCGACGCCAAGCGCCCAGCTTTCGCAAGCCAAGTGCTCGTGAAACCACTCTCTTCCCCGTTTTTCGCTCTCCCAGTCAGTCCTTTATATTTTGGTGCTGATATGTTTTAGTTCACGCGTCTGCGCGGGCTCTATGGCGCGGCCCGTGGCGCAAGCGAGGAGGTTGATCTACAGTCAGTTTGCCACGCTAGTCCGCGCATGCGCGCGCTGCTGGGCTAGATATTACCGCATGCTATCACGTGGCGGGATCACGGGGGAGGATCGACTCTCTCCTTTTCAGTATATTTTTATTTGTAAAGACTAGGCTTCAAGGCTATCGCAGGACGCGCCCTCCTCAGTTTTTTTTTCCTCCATGACTACTCATCTAGCCACCCATGTAGCGTTTCAGCACCGTAGGACCGTAGCATGGAGGAAGCACTCGTAGTTTCAGCTGTTTCTGCGGTGCATGTGTGCAGGCATGGAGGAAAAAAAAAATGAGAAGGGAGCTTTCGACGACAGCCTTGCGACCTAATCCTAAAAAGTGTAAAGAGGAAGACGCTTAGCAGACGGAGCAACAGAAGCGATGCGCGGCGCGAGGCGAGAAGACGACGATCGGCAGCTGAAGCAGCAGAACCGACGCGCGGCAAAAGCATCAACTGTTCCGGGACCGGACCTGCCCTTGCCCGCTCTAACCGGCCTTAACAACCAGTCATCTCTTGCCAATAAAGGCCGCTACATCTTGGTGGAGGTGCGGGATTCCGTCCTGGAGCTACGTAACCGTACCATCACTACCCCCATGCCTGCCAACGCCAACCAGCCAGCCAGCTCCTCTCCGGCACCCGTTGCTTGCCATGGTGCGCTCCGCCAGCGCGACCCTGCCGTCTTCAGCGGCACGGACGATCACGACGTGGAGGATTGGTTGTCCTCTTACGACAGGGTGAGCGCTCATAACCGTTGGGACGACACTATGAAACTCACCAACGTCATCTTCTACCTAACCGGCGTCGCCCACCTTTGGTTCCAAAACCACGAATCGGACTTCACCACCTGGACCGAATTTAAAACCAGCTTCACCGACATCTTCGGCCGTCCGGCAGTACGCAAACTTCGCGCCGAGCAGCGTCTTCGCGTTCGCGCACAGCAGAGTGGTGAATCCTACACCAGCTACATAGAAGATGTCATCAATCTCTGCAAGCGCGTCAATGCGTCAATGGCGGAGGCCGAAAAAGTTAAACACGTCCTGAAAGGAATCGAAGACGACGCTTTCAATATGCTTGTGGGCAAAAACGTCACATCTGTCACCGATATATTCGACCACTGCCAAAGCTACGACGAGCTCCGCCGACAGCGCGTTTTCACTCGGCAGCCCTCTGCACAGACAGACACAGTAACTAGCCTGAGCATGACGATAGAGGACAGCTCGCTACTGCTCCAGATCAAGCAGTTTGTCCGAGAGGAGGTTGCGCGGCAGCTTTCGCTTCTTCCTACCGTTCCGAGTCCATCTAACCTAACTCCGACACTCCAGCACGTGATCCGGGAGCAAGTGTCCGAGGCCCTGCCGCCGGTTTCCTCCCAGTCTCCTGTCGCTGCGCCACTAACCTACGCCGAAGCAGTCAGGCGTCCCCGGCCAGACACATTCGTGTCGTACCAACATCCACCGCAGTCGACCCCATTTCGTCCTGCCCGGCCACCACTGCAACGCTTCCGTCCATGGCGCACACCAGACAACCTACCCATTTGTTATGCCTGCGGCATTCCTGGCCACGTGATGCGTCACTGCCGCCGCCAAGTTTCGTCCCCTGCTGCGGATACCGACCCTCGAGGTTACGCCTACGCCCCTCCCCAGCCTTTTCACCGCACTTCGCCTTCTGAGCCCACTGGTTCCTCCGATTACAGCTCCTCTATTCGCCGCCGTTCTCCATCTCCGCGTCGCCGCTCGGTTTCCCCGATGCGCCGTCGTCCCTCTTCCCCTTCGGAAAACTAGTGCCCGCAGTTCCGGAGGCAAGAACTGCGTGCTCGTCGCCAAGCTCAAGACCTCGACTTTCTCCGGCCAATCTGATCACCGTTTCTGTGGAGGGCACCGATGCTTTCGCGCTTGTTGACACCGGTGCTGCTGTATCTGTACTCAGTGCAAAATTGTGCCGCCAGTTACGAAAAGTGATGACTCCGCTATCTGGTTTTATGCTTCGCGCCGCTAATTCGCAAATTATCGCGCCTTTGGGGGCCTGTACAGCTCGAGTTACTATTCAGGACGTTCTGTACGTTGTTGAATTCATCGTCTTCGCATCGCCGTCTCACGACGTCATCTTAGGCTGGGACTTTCTCTCGCGACATGAAGCTGTCATCGACTGCACTCGTTTCGAAGTCGCCCTTCTTCCATTCGGCGACGCATCGGTGAGCGCTTCCACTAACCCGTGCTCCAAGTTGATTGTGGCTGATGACGTCGTGATCCCGCCGTGCTCTGCTGTGCTCGTCTCTGTTCATTGCGACTCTGCATCCAACGGCCCTGTCATCTTCATCCCGTCCGACTCGTTCGCTTCTCGTCACTGTCTACCCCTGCCATTCGCCGTCCTTACCGTCTCAGCCGGCTGCAGCGCGTTGCCCCTGACGAATCCATTCCTGTGCCCCTCTAATCTTCTTCGCGGTGAATGCCTGGGACGTGTCCATCCTTTCGCCTCCATCGTCGCCTGGGACCCTTATGAGGATGACCCCTGCCGCATGCAAGTGTCTTCACTTATTTCTTCCCCATCGTCTCCTGATCCCGCTCCCGAAGCCGTCTTTGAGCGCCCAATCGACGCGAATCTTTCGCCATCGCAGAAGACCCAGCTTGAGGCCCTGCTAAATAAGTTTCGGTCATCGTTTGACTTCTCCAACCACCGTTTGGGCCGCACCTCAGCTGTTACCCATAGGATCGACACTGGCGCCCATACACCGTTGCGCCAACGCCCATATCGCGTCTCGGCCACCGAACGCCAAGTTATCGACGCCCAGGTAAATGACATGCTACAGAGGGGCGTCATACAACCATCGCACAGTCCTTGGGCTTCCCCCGTCGTCCTTGTCACCAAAAAAGATGGCTCTATCCGCTTTTGCGTTGAATACCGGCGCCTGAACAAAATTACCCGCAAAGACGTCTACCCGCTGCCCCGCATTGATGACGCACTTGACTGCTTGCAGGGAGCTGAATTCTTTTCTTCTTTAGATCTACGTTCGGGTTATTGGCAAGTCCCGATGGCCGACGCTGACCGCTCCAAGACAGCCTTTGTGACGCCTGACGGGCTCTATGAATTCAACGTCATGCCCTTCGGACTATGCAATGCCCCTGCCACTTTTGAGCGGATGATGGACACGATACTGCGCGGCCTGAAATGGAAAACATGCTTATGTTACTTGGACGATATCGTTGTTTTCTCCCCAGATTTCCAGACGCACCTCGTTCGCCTGGAGCAAGTTTTGGGATGCCTCGCGGCAGCCGGGCTTCAACTCAATTTAAAGAAATGTCGCTTCGCTGCTCGTCAGTTGACGATTTTGGGCCACGTCGTGTCGAAACAGGGTGTCCTTCCTGACCCAGCAAAGCTTCGTGCTGTCTCTGAGTTTCCGAAGCCCTCTACGATGAAGGAACTTCGCAGTTTCATCGGCTTATGTTCTTACTTCCGGCGCTTTATCCGAAATTTCGCTTGCATCATCGCACCTCTGACTGCACTTCTTCGTGGCAGTAGCGACCTATCAAGCTGGAGTCCTGCCTGTGACGACGCGTTCATCACGTTGCGCCGTCTACTTACCTCTCCGCCCATACTGCGCCACTTTGACCCTGCTTCTCCAACTGAAATCTACACAGATGCCAGTGGCGTTGGTATCGGTGCTGTTCTTGCTCAACGGAAACCGGGGTATGCGGAGTATGTTGTTGCATACGCGAGCCGCACCCTGACGAAGCCAGAGCAAAACTACTCAGTAACTGAAAAAGAGTGCTTGGCGATCGTTTGGGCGATCGGGAAATTTCGGCCTTACGTGTACGGCCGGCCTTTCGCGGTCGTCACGGACCACCATTCCCTATGTTGGCTGTCCTCCCTAAAAGACCCAAATGGCCGCCTCGCCCGATGGGCCTTACGCCTTCAAGAGTACGATATTCGTGTGATCTATCGCTCTGGCAGGAAGCATAACGACGCCGACGCTCTCTCTCGTTCACCTCTAGCCAATGAACGTGCCTCTCCTCCCGCCATCGACTGCGCCTCCTTGTCATTGGACGATATGCCCAACGAGCAGTCCAAGGACCCTTGGATCACTTCTCTCGTACGTTATCTTTCAGACCGTTCTGTCGTGCCGGTACCGCGCGCAATCCGCCGTCAGGCTGCCCACTTCACTGTTTATGATGGGATTTTGTACCGCCGAAATTACCTCTCTGATGGGCGCAAATGGCTCCTAGTGATCCCTGAACATTTACGCTCAGAAATA